>NC_142025.1:16477246-16687246 GCF_049901735.1 Notechis scutatus | reverse complement strand
GAATTGCTTAGAGCTATTAGAAAACATTAATTCTACTCCCAATGTTGAATTACATTTACAATTTCCGTCAATGGGGATTGGATGGCACATTGCAATGATTAATGCTTTATCAGAGAATGCAGACTGACTTGGGAGGGTGGGGGGAAACAAGGCTGCCAATTAGGATGTAGTGGTTGTGTTACATTTCATGAGCCAAGGAAAAAAAACTGATACAGTTGTCAGAGGCTCCAATGCCATTACTGAGCTGAACTTTGACAAAAGTTAAGCACTTATTTGAAACTAATTCCACTAATCAGTTCAGAGTGTGGTAGTTAAGATAACACACTGAAAACGTGACTTTTTCTGTTTCATTCCTCCAGTTCAGGAAAAGACCCTGTTTGAGTGATATGGGACTAAAAGGACTAAAAGCAAAATAATGCCTTAAGACTTTCTGGGGTTTTTATACTTCATAGAGGATGGATAGATGAGTAAGTGGATCAGTGGTTGAATTCAATTTTTTTTACTACCGGTTCTGTGGGCATGGCTTATTTGGTGGGTGTGGCTTGGTGGTCATGTGACTGGATGGGTGTGGCTTGGTGGTCATGTGACTGGGTGGACATGCTTGGTGGTCATGTGATTGGGTGGGCATGGCCAACTCAATGTCACTCACATCAAGGGGTGCCTCACCTGGCCCGTCCTCTCCCAGCCATTCCTTGTCACTCAGCCTCAACTATCTATAGTTCTGTAAAAATGTTGTTCACCTTTTTTGACATTATCTGCATACTATAGATGTACTTTCATGGACCATTGAAAAGAGGAAATGGCTCACATGCTTTACCCAAGAGTGTGATAGGCAACCAGGCTTTTAAGGGGCTGCCACAAAGAAAGGGGGACAATGTATTTTCCAAAGAAGCAGAATGCAAACAAGAAGCAATGGATGGAAACTGAACAGAGAGAAGCAACCTAAAACTAAGGAGAAACTTTCTGACAGTGAGAACAATTAACCAGTGGAACTGCCGGTCTCCAGAAGTTCTGGGTGCTCAATCACTGGAAGTTTGTAAGAAAAGATTGGACAGCCATTTCTCTGAAATGGTATAGGGTTCACCTCAAGGTCCCTTCTAAGTATTATTCTGACACCTTTCCCAGGATTTCTACTCAGAGTTTGGCATCCTCAGTTTTCTTGCCTGAACTGGGGGTTGGACTAGAAGACCTCCAAGGTCCTTTTCAACTCTTGTTAAACACATGTGTATTTTATGCTCTGGACTATTGACATTGAATGCAGGTAAAGCCTGAAAAATATGTGGTAGCCCTGGGCAAAAGAAAGGCAGAAAAATCCCTCTAGGTGTAGGGACAGTGTAAAATATTAACACATGATAAATAGTGGAACAATTAAAAATCATAGCACAGAGTTTTATCTCTCTCTCTCTTCCTAATTTTCTTTCTTTCTTTCTTTCTTTCTTTCTTTCTTTCTTTCTTTCTCTCTTCTTTCTTTCTTTCTTTCTTTCTTTCTTTCTTTCTTTCTTTCCTTCTTTCTTTCTTTTCCTCTCTCTCTCTCTCTCTCTCACATACACACACACACACACACAGAGAGAGAGAGAGAGAGAGAGAGAGAGAGAGAGAGAGAGAGAGAGAGCACTTAATAGACAAGCATTTTGGAAGCAGCTCCTTTAAATTCCTCCAAGGCTTGAGTGGATTCCTCCATCCCCTCTGTCAGACTGCACTCCTTCTCACTCCAGACACGTTACTTGCAGCGTCCATGGGGAATCCTTGGAGAAGATTTTAAAGGACCTGCTGCTTCCAAAATGCATTTCTTTTATGTTGCAAAAGTGCTCCAAGGCTCAATTCACCCTACCCCCTCTGTCAGACCGCACTCTTTCTCATTCCAGGCACTTTAACTCACATGGGGAAAGCGATATTGCAGCATCCATGCCTTTCTTCCTTTTCCCCAGGGAGAAAGGGGACGTGGGGAACGGAAAGCTAGGAGAGCGATCGCAAGTAAGTGACCGGGCGACCGGGTTGGGGGCGTGGCCAGCCAGGGTCGCCACTAGTTCGGCAACCCACGCCAAATAACTGCTACCGGTTCGCCTGAGTAGTTGAATACCACCTCTAAAGTGGATGGATAGATGGATGGGTTGGTACATGTACAGATTTTGATTTAGTATGCTAAGCAACCCAGTTTCATTTATTTAAATCCCCAAGGCCCACCTGTGAAACTAACAATAATATAGTGAATAACGACAATATTTTTCTTTCTTTCTTCTAGGATGTGTTTTTAAATCTTAGCAACTTCAAGATCTGTGAACTTCTTACTTTAAACTTTATTATTATTAAAGTTATCTTTAGAATTCTGGGAATAGACATTTACATATCTTAAAGTTGCTAAGTTTGAGGAACATTCACTAGAAGAAAGGAAGGTTGCATTATAATAGTAATAGCACTTTGACTTATATACCACCCCCATAGTGTTTTACAACATTCTTTGCATGGTTTATAATGTCCCCAAAAATCTGGTTCCTCATTTTATCAACCTCAGAAGGATAGAAAGCTGGGTCAACTGTGAGGATCAAACTCTTGGCTGTGGGTAGATTCAGGCTGCAACACTGCATTCTAACCACAACACCACCACGGCTCAATTATAAGATGTTCCTGTGACTCTCAACTGTGTTTTAATTTTAAGGTACATTTCTGGTTTATCAGGCCTGTAGGCTACACATCTCAAACTATTTCTATTCTGCCATGGTGCCTACAGAATCACCAAGAACCCACTTTGACTATTATTAAGTGTTGTACCATATGATTCTTGACGAATGTATCTTTTCTTTTATGTACACTGAGAGCATTTGCACCAAGACAAATTCCTTGTGTATCCAATCACACTTGGCCAATAAAGAATTATATTCTATTCTATTGATCTATTCTATTGAGTCTATTTGCTTTTAAGAAAATGAAAGCGATCCTACAGGACAATAGGAATTAAGACAGTTGGCTTTTGCAAAGCAAGCAGGCAAAATGAGAAATAAGAAGCTGCAAAACAGATACAATTTACCAAACTGAGCCAGCACGACAAAAGCAGCAAATGAGAATGCTTCCCAGAAAGATGGAGCAAATGAGGGAGCTTCCCAGAAAAGGCTGTGAGTCTGGAAAAATAAGAGCAGTGCAACAAACCACGTGACATTTCAGATGCAGAGACCAGTATCAGACTAAAGGAAATGTTCAATTACAAGATTTTCTACACTTGTCACAGTTACAGAATTTGTTTCCTGTCCAAATTTAGTTTGGCATCACCACTAGTTAAGTTTTCAGCGTCTCTGAAGTCTTATCTGCAATGTGCAAAGTTATTGTTATCGCTTTAACTATTTTATTCAGGTCAGTCTTAATACAGCTTTTAACATTCATTCTTGCAAACTTGAGGGAACCATTCCACAAAATCTCCCCTAACACTTGAGAAGTACTATTTTCTAGTATTGGCACCTCTCACTTTTCAGAAGTAGGGGACCACAAGAAATTGCTTTCTAGATGCTCTCACAGGTTAGTCTAATACAGGTTGGAGGAGACAGGCCAATAAGTATCCAAGTGGTACACCATAAACATTTCTCTCTTGTCTATTCCATGTCATATTGGCATTGAGCAATCAATTGCTCTAGAGCAGGGGTATCAAACAGGCGGCCCAGGATGCATCACATTCAGGCCACGCCCACCTCAGCTCCGTGAAGGGGAAAACATTGCAATATGTCACATGACAGCATGACACTATGAGTTTGATACCCATGCTCTGAAGTTTTTACCTAGTATAGGTTGGCTATCAGATAAGTCATTTATTTATGGCTCTGTTGTACCGTATAAGTTTGAGATCCTTAAACTCATTATGAGCTTGCAATCTAATCAAGTCAAGCCATGGTTATTTGAGTCCAGGCTTCTGTCAAAGACTTAAAAGAGAGTTTGATAACTGGCAAAATGCTGGGGAAGAAGCATGAATCGCTTTGTGTTCAGGTGGCTGGTAGACAGTAATGGTCAAATCTTCACAATTCTAAAACTTTCCCCATACTGTAACTATCTCCAATACTGAATGATAATTAGCTTCTAATTAGCTAAGTCTCCTAAATTTTTGTTTGCAAAAGGTTTTTATTTTAAACTATTACTGAGTATATATAACTTCTCTCTGTTAGATACTTTTGTAAATACTAGGCTTGGGAACTAGATACAGTTTCTTGGAGTAGCTTAGGAATCAATTTACTAAAGTGTCAAATTGCTGGTTCTATATGCTTGCTTCTCCAGAGGTGCAGCTCTTAGGCATGCATTTTCATAGGATTGGATAATCATTCACAAATATCTACTTTGGAAATAAAAGAACAAAGAATCTCACAATCTTTGCAAAGGAGCAGAAAGTCATGACATTTATCATACAGAAAAATATAAATTCCCAAATCATCTACCAAAGACAAATAAAAGGGATGACATTAGATAGGTGTGTGACATCCTCAAATATAATTCAAAAGGCAATTATCCACCAGTTTATCATTTTGTTAGATCATATCAAGTTCTGCCATCTATCTCCATGGACCACTTGAAAATCAGACTCTTACTTTATTTAAGTACAAATATTTTCTAGACATTCATCACTAGTATATTAGAAGTACCGAAAACCCTTTTAGAGGAAATACTGTTATATAAAAATACTAATCTTCAATTTGAAAAGATCACTGCTTGCCTTATATTTTATTTGCTAACAATCTGAAGTTTCTCTATACCTAACAACCTAAATAGATGGTTTATGACATAACATAAAGTAGTAGTCTTGCAAAAGAAGACAAAGAAATATAATCCCTACACCACACAGCAGTGCTAAAATTTAAATTGGCAAAAAAAATTCTCCTGAGAGAATTATGGAATGCTCATGAGAATTGTGAATTTTCACCTGAAATCCTATGAGATCTCATTTGAAGGCATTGAAAATTTGTGAGATGTAGTAGTTTTGGAATATTTCAACTTTTTGTTTTAATCTAATGCTAAAGCATGTATGTGTCTATCAAGCAGGCAAGACAGGAAACATTTCCATTACTGCTTAAGTAACTATGGAAAATTGTACTTTCAGACTTGCAAGGTTTTGTTAATGTAGTCTTAAATAAAGTAGAATTAGCTTATCTGGGTTTATTTCCTGTCTGATCTACCCGAAGGCTGTCATCAATCTTGCACGTCTCTTGTCTGATCTGTTTCTAGGCAGCATGTCTACACTTTTTTCCCAAGGGATTCTTCACATAACATTTTTACAATATATTATCTGTAGATAATATTAGTATCTGATCACAGATACAAATTTGCACAAATAATGTTGAAGACTATCTAAGAGAGGGGTCTTCAAACTTTAAGACTTGTGGACTTCAACTCCCAGAATTCCTCCTCCAGTCATGTCAGCTCAGGAATTCCCAGAAGCTTCCTGGACTACTTAAGTGCAATTGATTAATAATTGTGAGATGTAAAGGACTATGATTATTGGACTTGCCAACTTCAAAGACCCTTGATCTAAGACAAGGTTTCCCATTCTGCAATATATACTTTTCTTGGAGAAATACAGTCCAGGAGGGATATGAAGAACTTTTATCTGTATCTTATGATAACAAATCCACCTTTCTCAAAGTTTCATTATATTGTTTTCAGTATTCATTTTGTTGTTTGGGTTTTTAGGGAAGGTATGAACATTAAGGTTACATGAAAGGGAATGTATGATGGTAAAAAGTTTAGGAGTTCTAGTCTAAGTGTATCTACTGGTGCTTAATTATCTATGGTCATCGTTTTGTAGATTTCTGAGCTATGGAACTCTGAATAAAAGAAACCCTAATTTAGCAATCACATTTGAGGCCATCAACTCAGTTATTAAGGGGAACTTCCGGCTGATGCCATGGTGATATTGGACGTGAGGAGCGGGTCTCTGTGCTCCCATAGTGAGCTGTCCCTGTTTAGCTCCAAAAGGAGCTAAAGCAACCTTGTAGGGGTGGTGAAGAAAAGAGGGGTGCCATGTAGTTCAGGGAGAACAGCAACTCTCCTGCTGACTCAGGAAGACTGGTGTTTAAATGGTGTATTGTGACTTTGAACAATTAAATAATGAAGGGCTATGCTTTATATAAACACGTGTATTAATATTAGGATTAGCAATGGTGACCTGATTAGAAGTTAGAATACAGGTAGAAATAAGAAATAGGGGAAATATTAGCAGATATAATTTTATAATAGAATATAAGTAATAATTTGATGGAAAAGATTAGAAGGTGAAAGATGGTATTACCATATATGTTTATAACATCATTGGAATTAAAATGGAATACTGAAATATTGAATAACCATATAAATTAATACTAGGATTATATAAGTTTGTTTAATATTAACAACTATGATTATCATTATTGATGTTTGTACCAAAATGACTTATACCCAGGGGACACACAGTTCATGTATTGATATTGATGTATATGTAAAAATAAAAATCTAAAAAAACATTTAAAAACTTCAATCATTAAGTGAAGCAGTTGCTAAGCAAAACTGCAATTGTGCTTATGATCTTACTTCAGCTTTTCTACCTTCACAGACTTGCAAATAGAATATATTTGAAGATTAGTGATAAAGTTACTTTTACATCACTTTTGTGGCTTCAAATGGTTGCTAAACAAATCAATTGTTAAATAAGGACTCACTTGGTCACTAGATATTGATAATGAAACAACAATGATCTTGGCATTCCTTAGAAACAACAGTCTGGGCAGTATAGTTTTGCCAAATCTTATTCTACAGGCAGGGAGGGAAAGGAGATGTAAGAAGAAAGTACACACTTAAATCACAGAATCAAAACAACCAACGTACTTTCAATATTGAATGCATGTTGAAACATAGAAAGATTATTTAAAGCTAATCTACTAATACTGAAATCTAATTAAACTTGAATATTAGCTTACATTTGTGTTATAATGATTGCAATAAAACCTACACAGAAAGCAACCTTACTGGAACTGGCAGAGGAATAGCTCCCTGAAAAGCATTTTGCAATCAAATAAAAAAATTAATCTCAGCAGTTCATAACACAGATCTCTGTGTATAGAGACCAAATAGTTTTTATCACCTCCAGGTTGGAAGCAATGCTGGTCCTACTAAATAGCTTCACTACTAACTGACTTACAAAAGTAGCTTCCATCAAATTTAGTTTGTGAAGGACTAAAGTTTGAGAATAAGGATTCATACAAAACAGCCATATTTTAAAATACTATGTTTAAGTGTACAATAAATTCTAGGCATCGCTGCAGCTTCCAGCATTTCAGCAACAGGAATAACAAGAAAAAAAATCACAGCTGAAAATAACGGCTTCTCTTTTTTTCCCTAAATTAATCTTTTCACAGTATATATAAACACACGGCACACTCTCACTCTTGGTTTCACACTCTCACACAGACACACATCAAAATAGATGTCTTCCCAACTACTTCAGCAATAATTTAAACATGGCAGAACCTAGTGCATTGAAGTGGGGGGGGGGACCAAAGGTTGTCTATTCTGTTCCATAAAAGTAGCCAAAAGAAGCCACATTTAATCAAAAGTACAAGCAATAACAATAGACTTATATAAAGTTTCACAGAGTGATTTACAAATGTCAGCATATTGCCTCCAACAATCTGGGTCCCTCATTTTATCCACCTCAGAAAGATGGAAAGCTGAGTCAACCCTGAGCTGATCAGGATCAAATTCCTGCCAGTGGACCGAATTAGCCTGAAATACTGCATTCTAACCACTGCACCACCATGGCTCATAGGCATTGTCTGCCTCAATAAGTGAGCCCGATCAGTGCATTTGTGAATGAATGAGGAGAATTCTTCTAGGCATTCAATCCTATATTTAACACTATCAAATGGACTAAAGTCCCCTCTTTATACAGTATAACCATCCAACTGCAAACCCTGAAAGTAACTTCGGTATAATAAAGCCACACCCAAAACAACTTACCCATAAGCAAATCCACAGTATTCCCTCTTGTTATTAGCCAGCCCATCCTTAAAGCCCTTCTTGCTCTCAATCTTCAACATTTTTTTAATGTATCATTTATTTAAAATTTATTTATTTGGTCACCAATCTTTATGTGCCGTAATTCTAGGTAGATCATAATGACAACAATAAAAACACAGCATCCAAAAGCAAGTATTTCTGGTGCCCTAGAAAAATAATAATTTAGCACTTGAATTAAATAAGGTTTTTCTGATCCTCAAACACACTATTCATGAATAATATAAAATGTGAAAGAGTTAAATTTCCCATGAACGCATATCACCTTTTATTGAATACCCACAGCTAATTGCCTTATTTACAAAAATATGTATCTGGTTTCTTCAAGATCTTTTTTTAATTAATTTTAATTTATTCAAAGAACATTAAAATACAAAATACCAAAATATTTTTAAAAACAAAGGAAAAAAAAAACACAACAAAAAATACATTAACAAAAAAGATTGTCCTTCCTACAATCTTCATGAACCTCATTTTTTCCTTAATTTTCCTTGTGCTCCTAGTCCAGTTTGAACTGACTGAAGTCACAAATCTGAAAATATATATATTTCCTTTTATTTATTCTTAATTAGTAGCACCACCAACATTTCTAAGCCAAGATCTCTCTTTTATGTACAAGTAATGGAGCACAGATTTTGGACAGGGATGCAACATGATCAAAGGTTCAAGATTCTCATTTTCTCATTTTATTAAAAAAAATAAAAAATTCAAAAAGAAAATAAAAAAGTTGTGATTATTATTTGCAAGAAATAAAGTATAAATAGTTATTTAATTGTTGTGGACCTTATTGTTCTAACTTGGAATTAAACTGTTGTATCTTGAGACTTGTTTATAATACTATATCTGAACAATGTTTTCTAGTAGCCTTCATTCACCCAGCATGTGGGGAGGTGAATATCACCCAGAGAAGACTCTGGCTGTCAAACTTCTCTTAGCAAGATTAAATATAAAGAAAAGGTGAGCTTTGAAGGAAGACAGAAGAATAGGCACTCTCCAGGCAAAAGAAGAAACACAATTCCTTTATTTACTGAGAAAAGCCTAGATTCCTGTCAAAGAACAAGTGGCAGTTTTCTCTTCAGAGGGAAAGCAAAACTGTAGAGACATCTGCCAAGAAGGTGACTTCTTGAGAAAATAAGCCACAGAACTTTGTAGGCTACAAGTGATAGGCTTGAGTTGCATGCAAGTAAATCTCTGTAGAAATAATAAATATTCCGAATGATATAATTCAGAGAGAAATTGACACATCTAGATCAGAAAAAAGCTTGGTTAAGGAACCACGCTAGAAACTCAGAGACCATGAGTTCCAGTCTTGTCTTAGACACAAAAGCCAGCTAACATGATCCAGTCACTCATTCTCAGATCTAAGGAGGCAATACCAAACCACTTCTGAAATCTTGTCAAGAAAACTGCAGAAACTAGATAGTCACCAGGAGTCAACACTGACTTGAAAAAACTCACAGTCAGTTGGGGCAAAAAAATGGCCAATCTTGCTATCTGTTGAATTGTATAGAACCACAAAAGTGACAAATTTCAGACATGTTTAGTCCTTGGTGATTGCTCACCAAGACAGTGACCTCTCTCGTTATCAGGGGTCTTCAAACTTGACAGTTTTAAGAGTTGTAGACTTCAACTCCCAGAATTCCTCTTCCAGTCATGTTAGCTCAGGAATTCTGGGAGTTGAAGTCCACAAGTTTTAAACTTGCCAAGTTTGAAGACCCTTGCTTTAGATAAATCCTGGATTGGTTAGGAAGAGAGCTTTTGGGTGAAAATAACCTATGAAGGTGAAATTTTAAGTGGATTGTTTGAACTGTTACATAAAATCCAAACAAAATGTCCTAATTTTTATGTCTCTTGCCTTGGGAACTGAGAGAAAGATGCTGCAATGGCTGCCTAGAATGAGGAAGAATTATTAAGTTAGCCTCTTTTGGCCATCTTGATGTCTTGAACGTGGCCTTCAGAACC
Source organism: Notechis scutatus (assembly GCF_049901735.1). Taxonomy (NCBI): domain Eukaryota; kingdom Metazoa; phylum Chordata; class Lepidosauria; order Squamata; family Elapidae; genus Notechis; species Notechis scutatus. The sequence goes on along the minus strand of NC_142025.1, from coordinate 16,677,265 downwards.
ACACTGTTTTCTGCAGGACCTATGAAAGTTTGCAAAATACATGGATAAAATACATTAAAGATCTTTCTGTGTATACGTAAATGTAGAAATCTGCCAAATCTGGCTGCTTTGAGGATGTTTGTCATATTATTCCTTTAGTTAATGCTTCTTCAATCCTTCCACACTTACTCATTAAAGTTCTCTATCAAGGAGTGTTTACTGTATGACTTTTTTGTCAGAGTATATTCATGAACTGGAATAGAGCATGGTAACAAGGTCAGCCAAAGAATAGGCATAGCAACTAAGTCGGCCAATGAGGTCTGTTTTGAAAACTGAAACTAAAAGTAGCCTAGGCTGGAAAATGAAACTTGAAATAGTCTAGACGTGGCTCTATATTAAGCTCTGTATTAAGAATGATAGTCACCTAACAGTTGGGTTGGCAATATATAAACCAGGATAGTTATTTAATACTGTTGTATCTTTAAGAGAGTGCTGTAATTGTGATTGGCTGAGGTTCCTCTGACGGCCATAAGATGGAGCCAGAAACCTGGTTTGTTCTCTTCTTGCATTTCCCTCAGGCCTTTTGCCTGATCATCGTTCTGCTGGAATTGCTGAGTCCTGCAAACTGTTAGCAAACTCCATTTACTGAACTTTGTTTATGATACTAGATTTCGTTTTTGGATTATCCGTGGACTGATTGTATTGAATACTACCTGCTTTAACCGTGTATGTTTTGGACTGTTTGTTGGACTTTGTTTACCAGTTTACAGGAAGTAAAACCTACATTTTACTATTCAGTGTATCTGTATGCTGGTTGTGTGTTATTCCTCACCGCTCTCACTACGTTTCCCTGAGTGCACTCATTCTCCTAACAGGGAATACCTCAACACTCTGCAGCTCTGTTGAGCTCTGAGTCTGTCTACTGAAATGAAAGTGCTTCTCTCCTCTGCTTGCCTGCTGAACTAAAGTGAAACTGATGTCTGTTTTTGAGCTGCTGAAGTTACTGCTGAAGCTCTGCACTTGTAACATGTCTACTTCTCTTTGAGTTTGCTCCATGTTGGAGAAATCTACAACTGGTTTGTAAAATCTACTTATTATGTTTATAAAGATGTTAAATGAAGCATCAGTCATCTCTGTTTATTTTTCTGGCACTGAATTATTGCTGCAAAAGTCTGAATATTTTTCTAAATTTTGACACTCTTTTCCCAGTGCCTGATGGACTTATTCTGCAGTTGGGCTTTTGAAAGGGTGGCTGTTATTAATGCTTAATTTGTATGCTTTAATTTCACATGCATGGTGTTTGGCTGCTTAAGTGGTTATGTGTGTGCCTGCCTACCAATGTTATTAAATGAAGACTGTCTGTACTTCTTTTCTTTTCACATATAGTAGAAAGCCATGTTGATTCTGTTGGGAATCTACAATAGAATTATTGGCTAATTTACTGAAAATACTTTATCCCATCCTTGCCCCGAAAGGCTCACTGATCAGATTACACATACAGAGAGTAAGACAGTCTCTATCACCAAGATTTACTAGCAAGACACAGGAAAGAAAAGGAGAAAATGTGTTCAGATACTTGCTCTAAAGTTACCATTCTTTTAATAATCAGCTAAGATTTAAAAGTCCTAGTAGCCCAGTAGAATAGCCATAAAAACTTGGGCAGAACTATTCATTCCTTTTTGTCTCTCTTTTCTCTAAAGTACATTCTGAAGTACTGTATGCATACCTAACAGGAATATTTATCTGAAAGAATACACGTCTGATCACATGTACAAATCTATAATTCTTTGGCATGCAAAAAATAATAAGCCAGAAGAAAGCTATTTCATTTCCTGGATAATTAAAATACATATACATGAATGCAACTTCCTTTGAAATACAACTGAGACCAAAAGGGCTGACAATAATACGTAAGGATAGAGTTATAAATATGTTAATCAATAATATCTATTACTACTCTAAGTTATTCTTTCCTTTTTTTTTTCCTCTTTGAATTTAAAAGGAGCATTACTGGTTGAAAAAGCAGATGACCAAACCTTATTTAAACCACAGTGCCACACAAGAATGAAAGAAGCTTTTTATTATCTGAAATCTGAGCCTTTAATAACCCTTGCTTGCATGTGTGTATGTGTGTGTGTCTGTGTCTGTGTAGATGAACACACTTCTAAATCACAAAGAGAAGGACTGTCTTTTAAAAGGGACTATCTGCCATTAAGTACATATTAGTGGCATTATGTTAAAATGATTGTGTTTATTTGATTACTGTCCACTCTACATGGCCATTCATGGAGCTTGTCTCAGAGTTAATCATGATTAACAGTATCTACCACACAAGACAGAACAGGATAATCAAAACAATTACACAAGAGAGGAGCTTTATGGTCCTGGTTTATCTCCACTTGAAATATCAGATCACTATCAATTTGGAAACCAGAAAGGGAAACAATGGAATAGTGTGCAAGCCCACCCCACCCCCAACCCACACAACTCTATATGTTCCCACATGTTCCACTTGAAGAAAAAGAAGGGGAAAATACATCAAAAATCGTATGCCACAGATTCATCACCCTAGTGCAATCATATAAAAAGATTCTAGATCAGGGGTGTCAAACTCAATTTCATTGAGGGCCACATCAGGGCTGTGGTTGATTTGGGGGGGGGTCAGGTGGTTGTGGCCAAACTGGGTGGGTGTGGCCATCTGGGTGGGCATGGCCAGCTTGATGCCACTCATTGGGAGTGGTGGATTGGGTGGGCATGGCTGACTGGGTGAGCATGGCTGACTGGGCCTCAACAGGGCTGTGGTTGATCCTGGAGGGTCAGATGGTCATGGCTGACTGGTGGGTGTGGTGGACTGGATGGGCATGGTTGACTAGCTGACATGTTTCCTCTTTGCATTGGGTAGATGCAAACTGTTGACTCTTTGCGTTGGGTAGATGGGCCAAAACCATGCTGGCCTGATGTTTCCTCTTCGTATTGGGTAGACCGGGCTGAAGTGACATGGGCCAGCCCCTTACATTTTCCAGGACAGCCCTGTAGACCTTGAATCTGACCACATCACAGGCCAAATCCAACCCATGAGCCTTGTGTTGACATCGCTGTTCTAGATTCTTCCAATTATAATGATTGATCCTCAGAGTCAAACTACCTATCTGTCCAAACATGGAGCTAGTAATTCAGTCTCCCATCTCCTAGTTTCAAAAAATCAAATATGGATAACTAAATCAAACTGGTTCTCAATTTGAGTCTTCTTATACTTGTACCTAAAACTGGCATGGGTCTTCTTGCATCTGTATCTAAAGCTATCAAAATCCAAAGAGAACCAGTTGTTTTTAGTAGTTGATACTATAAACCAGTAGTTTTCAGTATTTGATACTATAAACTGCAAGTGTGAAAAAGATTTTTAAATTTATTATTTAAATTTAAATAATTATTTCCGAACTAGGCTTCAAGAACCAGTTTCATGTGGTGGTTAGGGCATCAGGCTAGAAACCAGGACACTGTGAGTTCTAGTCCCATCTTGGGCACAAAACCAGCTGGAAACCGACAAAATCAAGGAAATCGACAGTAGCAAATCATTTCTTGGGGACAGAGAGAACTTTCCAAGAAAGCTATAGGAATTTATCTAGGCAGTTCAAGGAGTCAAACACTGATTTGAAAGTGTACCCCCACAAAAAAGACTATTCCAGCTTATACATGATGGAATACCTAGTAATGTAAAAATAAACACCTTGGGCAAGGCAAGAAAAGGAATGACAGTATGAGAGTTACTCTGCTGTAATTAAGCCTACATGTCTAATGGGGGAACTGCTTTAACACACTCTTAAAATCTACTAGCAGTGAAAAAGTTCCTTAGGAAATTCAAGTGTTTCAAATTATTCAAATTCAAGTTTCCTGAGATTGTCAGGAAATAATTGACTTGCAAGAATTGACAGTATGCAACTTTATTTCCAAAGTCTTCAAGCAAAAGATACTTGGATCCTGAGGAACCAACTTCATATATGTGCTCTCTCTGAGGATGCCAATGTATCTTGCATTATCCCTTCCTAAAACTTGCACAATACAAATCTGTCTGTCACTATCCCATCTCAAGGGTACCTTCACAGACAATTAGATATGAATATTTTACTTCCTTCTGGTAATGATGAGGACCATAAGTGCATCATAAAGATCAATAGTAAAAATAATTTAAATGAAAAATATCAGAGTTCTAAAACTCTCTTGGGTTGGGATAGAGTCCTCAAGTTTATACTGTCAAAATTTGCTGGTGAATCACTGCATAATATGGCACAATTTCTTTCTGATTGGTGGAATGAAAACCCAGCATATTTACAAAATCTCAGATAAAGTTGTCACAAGCTGACAATTCCACTGATGATATATTACTGCTCTGCTCCAATTTTATTGTTGCAATTTTTTAATAACTATGATAATGGATGCCAAAAGTTGTCCATCTAGCTTTGAGACAAATATAGTAGTCTAGGAGGACTTTGCACTTATCTTGGGAATTTTAGAAAAATTTGTGCACAAACCCATCAAGTGTCATTTTAGCTATAGAAATAATATTCAGTAAAATGATTCATTGGATTGCTTTCAAATTCCCGGTTACATTCACAGCCATGGCCAGTAAGTACAGCCACAAAAAGGACATACAAACAGCCTGAGACCAAATAGATCACTTATAATAAAGCAACATTAAAACAACCCTAACTCTACTAGAGAGCAAAAGAGAAGAAAGATGTAAGGCTTGAACTCAAAACTATTCTAGACATAGCTTCTATTTGGGAATTGCAGTGTCTATGTTCTATTATGGCTTTTCTGGTTTCTGCAATAATAGAGAAGTTTGTCAAAGATCTATGTGGTTTATTTTCTACTTTCTATCTTTCAACCTTGAGTAACATCCTGGTGAGGGCTGATGCTCAAATGTTCTTCTCAAAATAGTAAATCTGTATAAATTCCATTTTGGGAAAACAGACCTAAGTCCAGGTTGGGAATTCTACTTGTTGCTATAGAAGACACCAGGTTGGGGTAGACTAATCTGGACAATAGCTAATTAATATATCTAGCCCTTAATCTGGAGCAAGCCTTCTTTTGCATATGAAACAAGAAGTTAATAAGATAATTTCTCTGATTTGAGTCTTACTAGCAGTGTCATTTCCTAGGCCTAATATTGAAAGGAAATTCTGCATTCTGATTAATCAATGGCTACCATAATACAAGAATCTTGCATTGAGTGATAAATCCATAAACCTTTACAAATATATATATATGCACAATATCCAACACAGTGCAAATGAATTCTTTGTGACTGAAGAAACAAATATATATATATATGCATGTATGATTGTGTGTAAATATATGCACACATGCAATCAGAGATAAACACACACATACGGTATATATGGAATGCAGGAAAACAATTACCCCACAGATGTTCAATAAACCTAGAATTAAATTCCCAGCAGTATGATTAGCCTCCACCGTCTAACTGTGCTGGTAACACCAGGCTCCTTAGAAAATTACCATAGTGTCAATCCTCATCATTACAACAGATGTTAAATGCTTCTTTATAATGGCTTTCTAATATTTCATCAGATTCCTTTAATTTATTTTCAGAAACTTTGTTTCCTTAAGAGTTTGATGCAATAAATTAAGGTGTTTTTCCCCCCCTCCTAGAGACTAATGACCCACCAACTAAAAGGATGAACAATATTGAACATCCACATTGTTCAAGCAAAACCTAAGACTGTCCCCAAGCTATGCAGCTGCTGTAAATAAAGATACACTAGTTTGCAATTTTTTTTATTACTATAGGATGCGACTCAGCGGAACATATCTGACCTGCTTTGATTTGGTCTAGTATAAAATCCCAATACAAAGTGGGGAGAAACAGCTAAGTGGCTGAAGGGAGGGAGAGGGAAAGTAACATATTGATGACTCAGGAAAGGGAGCTATCTTGCTCATTTTTTAAAAAGATGCTGAATACATCAGATGCAAGTGTTATGATCAAGAAGAATTTGTTAGATAGAAACAATTCCAGAAGGGGGCATCTGATCAGCCATTGTGGGAAATTTAAAGTATACCCTAAAATGATTAAGGTATTAAAAGCTGTAATTGGCTTGGAATCAGATTATGTGATAGCTACTGGCAAGAGAACCTTTTAAATAAAAACACAGTGGCACTAGAAATGCCTCGCAGGATACAATTTCTCTGTATTATGTTGCAGGCTTCAGTGCCAAGTAAAAACCTTCACCCAAATATATATCCATTTTAAATCTAGCTATTTTAAATGAATATTTTATCAAGTGCCATCAAGTCAGTGTTAATGCCTAAAAACCATATAGAAACAAGATGATCTGTGGTCAACCTGACTGTAAATGTCCCCTTGTCACTCTAAATGAGTCCATCCATTTGCTGCTGATCATCCTATTATCTTTCCTTTCACTTTTTGTCTTATTGTCTTATTCTTATTGTCTTCTCGAAGAATTTAGGCTTTCATATAACGAAATAAGATAATTTGAGCCAGATGATTTATGCCTCAAGCGACAATTCTTCACTAATTTGTTCTATGATCCATTTGTTGGTTTTCTTGGTAATCCTTTATATTCTTAGCAGTATTTCCCAACACCAACATTCAAAAGTGCCAATGCTCTTTCTATCCTGCTTCTTCAAAATCCACCTTTCACTTTTATAGATCATAGTAAAAATCACTATATGCACAAGTCTTTGTAGTATAGGCACATCACAACATATGAATACCTTTTTCACCTTCATTGCCATCAATGCTAAGTGCCATTTTGCACATATTTCTTGACTAAAAGTTACTTTGCAGTTGAGAGTTGATCCTACAAGGCAGATGTTATTCACTACTTCAAAATTGTCAATTTGAAGATTGGTTAACATACCTGTAATCACTAATTTGCTCTTCTTTGCATTTATTTTAGGCCATTTTTAAAAAGCGTTCCTTGATTTTTATTACTTGAGCTTGCAAACTATTGCATTTTAGCTATTATAGTGTCAGCTTCCCCAGCCAGACTAGACAGGAAACATAACTAGAGGAGCTAATTCTATGTTAATGTAAGACTCCATCAACAGAGTCTTGCAAGTCTCAAGGTACAAATCTCCTACCATCTCTTTTGCAGCCTAGGATTGAGGGTTGTTCTTTTATGACTCTCCCCCCTCTCTCTCCCTCCCTCCCTCCCCCTCCCTATCTCCCTCTTTCTCTCCCCCTCCCTCCCCCCCTCCCTCTCTCTCTTCATTATGCACCTGTGACCTATGTTTTCTCTGATGTGATTGTTCCCTAGGCAGGATCTCTTCCCCAATCTCCATGGTCATTCTCACAAACCATGACACATGTTTGTGTCAACAGTGTAGTCCATTTATTTGATGTTTCTTCCACCAATTTTTAAATCATGCTTATCTTCTTTATATCCAGCCTTCTTCAGTAAATATTTAGCATATAGGTTGAGAGTTATCTCACACTTTGCAAACTTAGATCCAATTTATTTCAGTGTCCAGACTATGATTTCCTGCCCTTCTGGGTTGTCCTGGGTTTTGCATTTTCCTAACATCATTTTGCAGACATATTTACAACTGAATGCTTGTTTATAATCAGTGAAGGTGTAGAGGAGTTAAGCAGACACAATAAGTAAGGAATTCACCATAAACATTGTTAAATAAATGATCAACTTAGTCCTAGCATAAAAAAGGAAATTGAAATAATTCTGCCTTCACTTTCGGCTTGGGGTTTCAACATTCTGCTATTATATTCAACAACTGTAGAATTGCAACAATACTTGTGGTGTCTGCTTCCTACCCTGACCTATTTCAAAAGGCTGACCAAAGCACATATTTACTCCTTTTTTGTATTATTTCTCATTATTTCAGCTTGCATCTGCAATAATGTTTCTTGTTCTTTGGTCTCTTCTAAAACCAGCTGCAACATCTGGCATCTCCTTTTCCATGTAGGACTCTAATTTGCATTGGATGATCCTAAACATTATTCTGCTAGCCTGTGAATTTTTATCAGCCATGCACAAATTTTCCGAAATGCATTTTAATAGTTCTTTGTGCAGTCTAGAGAATCTGTGCTACGTCAGCTAACCAAATGTATTAAATGAAATACATACAGGTAGTCTTCTAGTTACAATGGTAATTGGGCCAGAATTTTTGTCACTAAATAATGCTGTACAAAAGCATTTGGAGAGAAGACCTGGAACAGCCAGCAACTGTCTCGCATAGAAACAGGCTGCATGCATCTTATCAACAGTGGGAGGAAGGTGGCAAATATTAGCTAAGCACAACAGGGTCTGCAGAGCATAAGGCAACTGAGACTTTTTGCTCTGCTGCTGCTATGGTTGGATGCATCACTTGAGGTGGCATTCCACCCAGAGCCATTTGCTGAGATGGGCAGCTACAGCAATTAAGTAAATAAATTCATTCATTCCTTGGAGGAAGTGCTGGCCTGAAGTTGAGGCTGGAGGCTATGGTGCCCAGCTGAGAATGCTGAAGGCCCCAGGCCTCTACATCAAAATCAATATGACTAAGGAGTGGTGTTGGTGAAAACAGCAGACCAAGGGAGGAGGGACAAGTGGGGGAGAAGGACCCCTGTGCAGGTGGGCTGCCAAGTGCCCAATTTTTATCACATGACTGTGGGGCCACTGCAATGGCTATAATTTCAGGGACCAGAAGTACTACCTGTAGTTAGACTAAATGGATTGTTGATGTAATCAGGGCGGTTTCTTTTATTTTGAAAACCATAGTTAATAAAAGATACTCAAAAACAGCTGCTTTGTCACGATATATCTTTATTAGTACCACAATTAAATGGTGTACTTTGGACCTGTGCCTGCCTTTCACTCATATGAAGTATTCTGTAGGTAAAGATAAAAGTAAAAAATTTCCCCTGTCCAGTCATATCTGATGGGGTGGGGGTTGTGTGTGTAGGGAGCCAGCATGGTCTGAAAATACTTCCATGATCATGTGGCCAGCATGACTATACACCAAGGCACACGGAACGACCTTCCCGACGAAGTGGTATCTATTTATCTACTTGCATTTGCATGATTTCAAACTGCTAGGTGGGCAGGAGCTGGGGAGAGTAAAGGGAGCTCACCCCATTTATGTGGTGCTTAAGTCTCAAACTTGAGGTGTCAGGTTTCCAGCTGACCAACTCAGCATCTTTAACCTCTAACTCAATACACCCATTTTGTAACTAGCTAAGCCATTAGGTGGCTCAGTGGCTAAAACGCTGAGCTTGTCAATCAGAAAGATCAGCAGTTTGACAGTTTGAATCCCTAGAGCCAAGTAACAGAGTGAGCTCCCATTACTTGTCCCAGCTTCTGCCAACCTAGCAGCTCGAAAGCATGTAAAAATGCAAGTAGAAAAAAAGGGACCACTTTGGTGGGAAGGTAACAGTGCTCTGTGCGCCTTTGGCATTTTGTCATGCCAGCCACATGACCATGGAGATGTCTTCAGACAGTGCTGGCTCTTCGTTCCCTAGAGCCAGAAACTACTAACATGCATGTGTGAAGGGAGCCTTTACCTTTAAGCCATTCAGACAAATTAATTCATATAAATCCATGTTCCTAATATATGGTTGCTAGTGTCACTGATTTAGTCCCAAACACATCAAGAAACTCCTCTGAATGTGTTACGGGGTGTGAAAAAGATTGAGAGAAATGGCGAAGAATTGCTGCAAAGGAACAGACAGACAAGCAAGAGTACAGCTGTCATCTACATAATTGTGGAAAAAGAGGTTCCGAAGAGAACTTTCCTATTTTCTCAATCTGAAAATGGGACAGCGGGAGATTTGTAAGAGTCTATTAACTTAGCATTGCAATCAAATAGAATTAATTCATTGGTCTTGTTTCTTCTCTGGTCTACTTTGAAAGACTGGCATGTATGACATTTATGCCTTCTTGTGAAAAAGTTAGAATGCAGCTGAAATTTAAAAAAAATAAGCACTGGAGTTTTGTAACCACACTGAGGCAAATGCTTCTAGATTTTTAACAACTTTTTCTTGTCACAGTTATACACACACACACACACACACACACACACAACTATATATATAGTTATATATATATAACTATAACACAGGCGAACACAATACAGAAGCCTGATGATGGCAGATGAGATTCTGCCGAAACTTTGCTACAACTTTAAAAGCACAACTATAATGACGTGGGAAAATACCCGAACAAAGCTGAATACCATACATACATACATACACACACACACACACACATATATATATATATATATATATATATATATACACACACTATATATATATATAACTATATAACTATATATACACACACACACACACACAAAAACACACACGTGTATGTGTACACGCTATGTCTATAACATTCCAGATGCAGAATATTAGAGGACACTTATAGCTTGTATCCATATAGGATTTTATAATTTTCTCTTTTTTTCCCTGAATTGTTTTCCTGAGACTATTTTAAGTCTGGCAAGTGGTTTTTCTTATTTAAAAAAAGGCTTTCTGAGTCTTTAGTCCTTCCATGGCACAGGAGTTTTCTTCTGTGTGAAAAAAAATATACTTCAAGTCACTTTGCATACAATTAAGCACTAATGAGCAAAGCCATGATCACTTATGTCAGAATCCTAACCCATGAAAACTCGTGGGTGTTGCAGATGCAGTCATTTTTCCCCGTTGATGTTCAGAAACATGCTTCACATACTGTAGGACTACACACATAATGGATAGATGGATGGATGGAGAGAAAGATAAGATAGGTGGATAGGTAGATAGGTAGGTTGAGAAAGGCAGATAATAGAGATATAGAGACAGACATACACACACATTACACATAACTGTATACTTTTAAAATATATCTAAAATATATAACCTTTTCTTACCTATTATCCAAGCTCCCTTTTCTCAACTCTTGCTACCTTTCTCACTAATCTCCCAGCAGTATAGCTAGCAAGTGCAAACCAATCAATAGACTAGAAATCAGTGTAAAAATTACTGCTCTGGTTTTGTGACATTGCCAGAGACAGCATGACAGCCGTTCTCTTCACTGTCTGATTAAATAGTGTAAAAGCAGAGGAGGGGAAAGAGAAAAAGAACTGCAAAGAAAAAATGGAATTGTTAACAACTCAACCTGGAAAAAAATTGAAAGGAGAAACACAGAGATTCTTTTTTAGCACTGAGAATATTAGGTGAGGAAATTAATCCATCACTTTTCCCCATCATTATAATATATTAAAACAAAGTAAATTATTGCAATCATATCCTGTATGAGTTCCATGATACAGGACTTAAAGAAATTGTGGTCCAGCAAGGAAAAAGCAACATATATTCTTTAAGTAAAAGGATTTTTCTAAAGCAAAAGAACTGATTAAAAACTTGATTAACCAAGATTAAGTAACCATCAAGTTTAAATAACCAAAGAAAGTGAAACTAAAAGATTCTGCTAATTTTAAGTTAATGTATCACCCTTCCAAGCTAGTAATTTTAGTAATGTAGTATAGTTCCTAATAGTCCAAGTTATCATGGCCTATTGTTACATTATACCTTATAAAGCCTTAGTAAGACCATACCTGGAATATGGCATCCAATTTTGGTCAATATATTACAAAAAAGATGTTGAAACTTTGGGAAAAGTGCAAAAAAGAGCAACTAAGATGATTAAGAGCCTAAGCCACTAAGATGATTAAAGACAAAAACATATGAAGAATGCTTCAAGGAATTGAGTATGGCTGGTCTAGAGAAAAGAAGGAGTAGAAGTGACATGATAGCAGTACTCGAGCATTTGAGGTGCTACCACAAAGAAGAGGGGGGTCAACTTATTTTCTGAAGTATCAGAAGGCAAGACAAGAAACAATGGATCAGTGGTGGGATTCAAAAAAATTTACTACCAGTTCTGTGAGTGTGGCTTGGTGGACGTGGTGTGGCTTGGTGGGCATGGCTTGGTGGGCATGACAGGAGAAGGATACTGCAAAAACCCCATTCCCTCCCCACTCCACCAACCTGCTTTCCAGCTCTATTCAACTGTGCAGGGCAACAAACGAAGACCCAGCCGATCAGTTGGTACTCGAGAGGCGGAGAAGAGATGGGGGGAGGGCCAGTCAGAGGTGGTATTTGCCAGTTCTCCGAACTACTCAAAATTTCCACTACCGGTTCTCCAGTGGAACAGCTTGCCTTCAGAAGTTGTAGTGGCTTCAGCATTGGAGGTTTTTAAGAAAAGACTGGATGGCCACCTGTCCGAAATGGTATAGGGTCTTTTGCTTGAGCAAGGGGTTGGACCAGAACAAGAATGTCAAACTCAAGGCCCGGGGGCCAGATCTGGCCCATGGGATGCTTAGATCTAGCCCATGAAGCCACCTTGGAAACAGCGAAGGAGCATCCAGGGTGTCTCTGCCAGTGAAATGGAACTCGGGAGGACCACGGGCAGCCCTCCTGAGCTCCATTTTCACTGGCACAGGGTTGAAGTAGGCCGTTGCATCTGAAAATGGAGCTTGGGAGCCTGTTTTAGCTAGCAGAGTGATCAGGCCACCACAGGGACCCCTGACACTTGTGACATCAAGCTGGCCACATCCACCCTGGCCATGCCGACCCTGGTTCCCCCAAGGTCAAACACGATCCTGATGTGGCTCTCAATGAAATAGAGTTGACAACCCTGGACTAGAAGATCTCCACGGTTCCTTCCAGATTCAGTCTGATTGACAGCTAGAAGGCTGACATAAATATCATACAATTATGAAGGAATCTCCCATGAACTAGAAATCTAACCATTTATCTACTCCATTCACTCACAAGCGAAGGGGCTGCACTTACACATCATTGTGACTGACATATCTGTGCTGAAAAAAAACCAAAATAGTAGTAGGAAGCAGAAAAAAATAGGCAACTTTCAGTCAATAAAGTATTTTCTTGAGTATGCTGGTAAAAAAGCCTAACCATCTTTTGTAGCTGTGTGTTTGCAAATATTAATGAATGAGTCTGCTACATCACATCAATATTGCCATCCTCCAGGCAAAACTGACTGTTTTCCTCATAAATTCTTAAGAGAAATTCTCAAAACTTCTACCACATATAGAATTTTCATCGCCTTAAAAAAATTGTGCAGCAGAAGTATAAATCAGCAATTAAATGTAAAGCGATTAAATGTTATGCACACACACATTCCTCATTACTTTGGATAAACCATATTCATGGGTTGCCACAGTAACTTTCTCCCATTTCTACAAATGGAATGAATAGCAAAAGGGTGATTAGAATGTTGGCATTAGAAAGTTACAAATGTATTAAGGGTCCATATGGATCTGAAATAAGATTTTAGAATTAATCATAAGAATCCTTCTCATGAGATAATGCTTTTGTTTGATATTTCCCTAAAAATGATAGGATAAACTATAAAGTTGGACACTAGGAGTGGGAACTAGGAGGAACTAAATATTACAATTCAAGAAGAACACATAGGCATGTCTGAGCATGAAGCAAAATATTTTAACATTAGATACATTGAAGGATATTTAAACCATGAATAGCGGAGTTAATTTTAAGAGTATCTCCCTCTATTGACAGATTGGTTGAGTTGGCTTAATGGAAGGACGAGGTCAAGGTTTCTTTCTACAAGTAGTCCTTAATTTATGATCACAATTGAGCCCAAAATTTCTGTTGCTAAGTGAGACATCAGTTAAGTGAGTTTTGCCCCATTTTATGGTCTTTCCTATTAGAATCGTTAAGTGAATCACTGCACTGGTTAAGCTAGTAATACGATTGTTAAATCTGGCTTGCCCATTCTGACTTTGTCAGAATTTTGCAATAGGGGAATCATGTGAACAGGGGACACTGCATCCGTCATAAATATGAGTCAGTTGCCAAGCATATAAGTCTTGATCCACATGAGCAGAGGGATACTACAGCAGTCATAAGTGTGAAAAACAGTCATGTCACTTTTACAATGTTTTCATATTTTACACTTTTTTTCAGTGCCATTGTAACTTCAATTGTGAACAGTTGTAAGTTAGGGACTACCTGCATAGAGTTCAGAAATTGTAAAATGACCCTCAGTATTGATGTAGCAAAGATGGCACATAAAAATAACTGCAAAGAAACAACAAAGAAAGGTGTAAAATAGAAAGTTATAAGCTGTTTTAAATCTTGAAATGTTAAAAGTGACATATTTGCCTGGCACTGAGAAAACAGGATAGCTGCCAGGAGTTTCCAGCTGGACAACATACATTCCATAATCCAAAGATGCCATCTGTCTCACTTTAACTTATGCCACACAACATGTTTGCTTTATGAGGCTCACCAACAGGCTAAAATGTGGAATGTCTACAATGTTTTCTAACTTGGGAAGATAACATGAATGTTTATGTGCTGGGAGGGAAGGGGAGAGGGGAATTGTGTTGTGAAATAAAGCTCTACACCAATGTTACACAGTAATTTCTAAATTCAAACAATGGCGACCTGGCCTAATGCATCTTAAATTAACATTCAAGGAGAGAAATTGGAGCTTCTCTTGATTTACTTATTATGTATACCAGAGAAATACAAACTTGTGGAGAACCGATAAGCCTTCTTTCCAGAATCATCATTCCTAATAAGATGCGCCCTCTAAATATGTTGGACCTCAGCTCCAGAATTCCCAGCCATTTACTGGGAATTCTGAGTATGTTGGCTGGAAATTGTGTAAGTTCTATGCATTTGGAAGACATCAATTTGGGGAACATTTCTATGAAGTCTGCAAGAAAACTTGACCAATCTGCAAGAATTGCTTGCTTATCTGGTTTTTCATCTGTTCTAGATTAAATGTAACAGAATAAAAGAATAACAGAATTGGAAGCCATGTTGGAATTCTAGTCCAATCCCCTTGCTCAGGCTGGAAACTCTATACCAGTGGTTGCCAACTGGCGGGCCAGGGACCATTGGTGGTCTGTGAGAAAATTTTGGTGGTCCACAGAGAAATGTCCCCCCCCCCAAAGCAATTAATCCAGGCTGCGTGGGAACACAAGGCTGACCGCCCACATGACCCGCCCAGTTGCTGGCCCTCACCCTTTGGCCGAGCGCAAACCTTACCTTGAGTAGAGACATGCAAACTGGAACTGGAAGGTAAGACCAATGGTGGGGGAGGGAAATCAGCCCCAGGACTGCTGGCATTGGTGGGAAAGTAGGTCCCATATTCCACAGCTGCAGTAGTCACAAGATTGGCCCTTTGGTCACCCTGTAGCAGCAGTCCATGGCAGGCCAATGCACCCGGGTGGAGGAGCAGCTGCTCCGGGATGACCAAAGGGCCAGTCCTGTGACTACTGCAGCTTTGGAATATAGGACTGACTTTGCCACCAATGTCAGCAAGCCACTGTCAGTCAAAATTCATATTAGTGGTCCACGAGATTTAAAATTATGAGTTTGGTGGTGCCTGAGGTCCAAAAGTTTGGTGACCCCGCTCTATACCATTTCAGACAAATGGTTGTCCAATATTTCTTAACTTGGTAGTGCAATTGAAAAGTTGTACAAAGGCTGCAAGAGAGACAACATATTAGGGCTTCATAATCTGCCTGGAACTGTAGGACCACATGTTCCCCACCTACGATGAAGCCATAAAGAAAAAGAAACAACAAAAGCTCAAAATATGATAGAGATATTTGACTCAGGAGTGCTTTGGATTTCACGTGAACACAGCACCTCTCTACTATTCATTGAAGAAGAAGAAACTGCTTTTTCTTCAGCATTCTGCCCAAGCGTGAGGATAAAAGTATTACTGCTGTATTCACATTAATTTCAATGAGCAATTCCTTACACCAGTGAATCTACTAAAGACTCATCTGGAAGTCTAAAAAAAGATGGGCTACTTGAACAAAGAGCAGAAAGGGTCTGTACGTGTGTGAAGTCTGAAGCTCTCCCCAAATCATTCTCAAAGTATGCACAGCCCCCACAGTGTGACATCTGTCATAATTAGAACATGGTCTACTATTTTTTTAAAAGGTGTTAACTATCATAAGAATTATGTTAAAGTGTAGGGATTCATCCAACTTCTTCCATCTCAATCATCACCATCATCTTTTAATGACCCTATAATCCCTTGCTGGGTGGAGTCTGAGCAACTGAATGGAGTTGAGTGATTACTGCCAGATGCCTTTCCTGTTATCAATGCAGAGTAATATTCAGCAGATATATTCTCATTGTGCCCAGAGAAAGAAATATCTGCCTCTACCTGGGATCCAATTCACAACCTCCTGAATGTGAGGTGAGAGCTCCACCTCTAGACCACCTCACTACTCTTCTTCCATCTCAATGTTGTCCTGATATTTTGAACCACAGACTCCAACAAGTTTCTGGTTGGAGCTAATAGAAGCCCAGCTCTGAACACCTTTATCTATGTATTCACAGATAATACTTGACTTGTGTCCATTTCTTTAGGAACTGCTCCAAGTTACGATGATGCTGAAGAAAAGTGACTTATAATCATCCTTCAACTTACAACCATGGATGTACACTTATGGTCACATGATCTCAATCTAGGCACTTGTCAAACAACTTACAATTTTGACAGCTGGAGCAACTCAAGGTCATTTGATCATCATAAGCCATGGTGGCGCAGTGGTTAGAATGCAGTATTGCACGGTACTTCTGCTGCCTGCCGGCTGCCTGCAATTTGGCAGTTCAAATCTCACCAGCTCAAGGTTGACTCAGCCTTCCATTCTTCCGGGGTGGGTAAAATGAGGATCCACATTGTTAGGGGAATTTTTATGATTCTTTAAAGTGCTTAGAAAGGGCTGTAAAGCACCGTGAAGTGGTATATAAGTCTAAGGGCTATTGCTATTTGCAACCTTCCCATCTGGCTTTGATAAGCAGAGTCAAGCATGTAAGGTTGCAAATGGTGATGTCTCAACTGAATAGCTGTGATCATTTGCTTACTAGGTTGTAAAATTAAAGTTTGTAAAATGGAGAGGGGGGGTCACATAATGCTTCATTTAACATCCATGCCATTTACCAATCAGTTCTCCAGTTCCAATTGTGGTTGTAAGTGATATACTATCTGTATTTGCTTATTTATTCTTTATTTATTTATTAAAATTGTTATAGGAAATTTGTTGTTCAACAATAAAAGAACTGGTTGTGAATGTTGCCGAGTTAAGAAGCTCACAAGTTAGTCTGGGTTAGATGCTATGTTTTATCGAAGGCTAAGGTAAAGCTAACGTAGGCTTCTGCTCATTTCCAAGCTTCTTATAGCATCTTTCTCCAACCTATCTATATAAATTCTATGTTCTTAACAATGGTCACTCTGAGAACATTGAAAACTGACATTCATTTATCAGACTATCTACTAACCTGGAAGATAGATGAAGAAGGCTTTCATCAATGAAATAGTATATTAGCAATAGCAATAGCACTTAGAGTTATACACCACTTCACAGTGCTTTTACAGCCCTCTCTAAGCGGTTTACAGAGTCAGTATATTGCTCCCAACAATCTGGGTCCTCATTTTACCCACCTCAGAAGGATGGAAGACTGCATCAACCTTGGGCCCGGTGAGATTTGAACTGCAAAATTGCAGCCAGCCAGCAGGGAGCAGAAGTAGCTGCATTCTAACCACTGCGCAACCGCAGCTCTTATTAGCAAAGTAAAATGAATGATCATATATAAATATCCATATTCAAATTATGCAGAAAGACTATGGAAAGAAGGAATATTTCCTACTTTTATTTTAGTTTTGTTCTTTGCCTAAGGGAATGCTTAAGAAGTTCTCATGATGATGCTATCTGAAAGACCTTCCTTGTATCGTATCTGCAATATCTGTTTTTGTTTTCTTTTAACAAGCAGCAAAGAAATCCACCATTCCTATTCTCTTGTTGAGTAAGCATTTCCTTACGTTTTTTTGTTATAATTACCTTCCTACCACAACTCTCTCTTGACACCAAAGCATGCAAAGGTTAAGTTAATATCATCTTTCACCTATTCAAGCTGGGATTGGAAAGAAGGAAAGGCCCACTTCAATAAGTACAATTCAGTTGGGATTTAGTATACCAACTATAGGATTAAAAACAAAACCCAGCATATTAGAATAAGAAGGAAGGGTGTTTGCCTTCTCCTCATTCTAATTTAATGAGAGATGAGGGGGAATTGCTTTATTAATAGCATGCATTATTACAAAATTACAAGCACATAGGCGAACACTTTTTTAAAAAACAAAAAGTCTTATTTGGATTCCTCAGTTATATGCTAGTTAATAGGAATATGTTTCCATGACAGCTTGCCCACTACTTTGGATTTTATTCTAAAGTTGAAAACAGATAGAAAGCCAAGAATTTGACCAGCACTCCTTAAATATGTAGGTTAGAACTCTGATCTTCAACCAGTGGTGCGTTTCAATTTTTTTTACCCCCAGTTCAGTGGGCGTGGCTTGGTGGACGTGCTTTGTGCATGCGTGTGTGCCAAATGCGCACGTTGCGCAGGCACAGAGGCTTTCTGACTCACCTCCTGCAATCCTGCATTCTCCCTGTCGCTTCAGCAGCTGACGCGCCGCAATCTGCTGTGCCGCGCAAAGCAGCTGCACTTCAAAAGCAGGGAATAAAAGGTTAGTATGGGAGCCCAGGTGGGCAGGTGGGCCCAACAGCAGAGTGTCAGAGTCAACTGGTTCGGTCTCTGCTGCTCATCGGTGCTACCAGCTCAGCCGAATCGGGTAGAATACCACCAACTTTCTTCAACTAATGGTTGAAAAGCTAGAAATGGCCTATAACAGTGATCCCCAACCTTTTTTATGCCGCGGCCCGGTACCGGCGTCAGCTGGGCGCCGCCATCTTTTTTTGATGAAAAAGTGCTTCCGGTGAGCTTTCTACCGGAAAAACTCACCGGAAGCACTTTTTCATCAAAAAGATGGCGGCGCCCAGCAAACCAGTGGCCCGGTAGGACTTGTTCCACGGACCGGGACCGGTCCACGGACTGGTGGTTGGGGACCCTGGCCTATAATATTCTGAAGTCACATGAGTAATATATTTGTCTTGGGAGAGATGGAGAGGACATCCATACAAATATTTTTGTAATTATTTTTACTATTTGGGGGGGAGGGGTTTGGGGGAGGTTTTTTTTACTGTTGGTTATTGTGAGTAGCAAATTCATATTAGTAGTATGAATAAACAAAGGAGTGGATGGATGGATGGATGGATGGATGAACCTGAACTGGAGAGAACAATAAAAAAAGTATCTCTCCTTTATCTGGATGTGCAACTGCATACAGGTAAAAGTAGTCCTTGACTTATAACAGTTCATTTAGTGACCATTCAAAGTGAAAACAATACTAGAAAGAGTGACTTATGCCCTTTTTTCACAATGCCAACCACTGAGGCACCCCCATGGCTATGTGTTTAAAATTTAGATGCTAGGCAATTGGTTCATATTTATGATGATTGCAGTGTCTGTCTCATCATGCGATTCCCCTTTTGCGACCTTCTGACAAGCAAAGTCAGTGGGGAAGCTAGATTCACTTAACAACAGAGTTACTAACTTATCAGCTGCAATGATTCATTTAACAACTGTGGCAAGAAAAATTGGGCAAAACTCACTTAACAAATTTCTCAACCAGTAAGAACTAAAAAATTTAACCATTAAATTTTGGGCTCAATTGTGGCCATAAGTCGAGGACTATCTGTAGTCCCCATTTAGCAACCACAATTGGGATGGGCAACTCAAATGTTAACAAAAGCAGAAACCATACATATGCTTAGGACCTTACTTCAATTTTCCTTTGGTTTGCAGACTTGCCAATGTGGCAAATACAAGGATTGGTAATAAAGTTATTTTTCATCACGATTATAACTGTGAATGGTCACTAAATGAAGCAGTCACTGAAAAGGGACTTCCTATACAATTCTAATTTTTCTCCCAATTTTTTTTCAGTGTTTTCTCAGCTTCTCCTCTGACATCACACTTTGGTTGTAATCAGGTATTAATTTAAATGGCTTTTGGAGGGGAAGGAAACTGCTATAAGAACAACTGTCTTCTCACCACTTTCTCCTCAAAATAGCAAAAAATGGCCATGCTGCTTTTGACAAGTGAATTTTTCATCTAATTCCAAAACTGGAACAGATAGAAAAACTGATAATTAAAATCCTGGTCTCACTTGGCAGCCAAATCTACATGGAAACCATTCTTATCTGGCTGTAGAAACTTTTCAAGCTAGCATTATAGCCAATAGTACAGATATAGCACAGAATGAAAAGAAATGTCTTATTCCAAATCAGAAACATCAATTGGTTCTCATTAGACACAAAAACAATTTCTAATTATGGATCAATTTGTTTAATTTTCAGGTTGGTAGCATGAAATTACTGCAACATTTTAACAGCAATATTTCAAAACAGGACGATTCTTTTAATTGTTTTTCTCCAGAACAATAAACATGGGGAAGGGAAGGAAAATGCTAGACACATAAAGATTCAATTGTCTTCAGAGACTAATTAAAATTTAGACAGCATATGAATCGGTTCAACTGTATTCCAAAGTTTTATGCAAACCGCCTTGTGGAAAAGGGAGGTAAAGCACACATCTACTGCAGGCTTCAGGTTGACATAAGTTTTGGTTAACAGCAAATTGATGCTAATAAGCAAAACTGAATCAGGCTTAAATCATTTTCCCTCAATAACTATCCTGAAATATGTTTTTTGTAACAGACAACATCACTCAAGAAATAGTGTCCAAGCTTGCATTCTACATTTCTGTTCCAAGGCTTTGAACCTTCCTCAGAATTCTTGTATGTACAACCAAACTAAAAACAAACAAACAAAGGAACTAAGGTGGGGTTGGTAACAACTAAAACAAAGGCTACATTTTCACTGAAACTCCTACAACAGTACTTTGTGGGTGTAATGCTTATGAAAAGAATGGCAGCATGATGAGGACAAGTAAACAATTCCAACCACAAACTTACAGTGACCTCTGCTGAGCAGTTGGAGTATACGATATTATGGAATATTTCAACAACAGACTCACACTGACAAACATTTTCAGTTTGATTATGCCCCACTGGACATTCTTACATGTTTGAAAATATCTATTTATTTTTTTTAAAAAGTAGAGTTTAAAGAAATATTTCAGTCCATGTGTGACATTCTTGGATCTGATGATGCAACTTTTCCTACAAGAAGGATGCAAAATTTAATCTGTTGAAGAAAGTGACTTTCTACATTTTTTAAAGGTACAGATCCTGTGAAGACTATTTTGAGGAATTCCTATAGCAGCTACCTGACCATGCCAGAACAATTTTTTTTTTATCTAAATAGAGTTTTGGTCTGATCCAATCTTCTTACCTTTTTTGAAGGGAGGGTAAAATAGGAATGCACTGTTTATATAATTTGTATGTCACACGTGGTCATTTTACATGTTTTGCTAAAATAATATTTTAATTTCGATTTTATGATTTTTTTATATGACTTTTATTGCCTGGATTTTGGTATCAAGCCAAAAATCATGACTTATAAAGCTTGATACTTAATTCACAAGACTACATGAATATCTGCTTTTGATCTTTTCTGGGAGGGAATCATCCTTTCACATTATTTAATATAATACTTAGAGAAAGTGTGGGAAGCCCCCCCTCACTTCTAGAGAATGAAATACTTTGGGGAATATTAAAAGAAGAATATACTTCCCCGAAGGAAAAAACAGAACATTTGGAGAAACATGCTCTTAAAGACAGAAAACAGCCCAAGTTTCCTGCATAGTAACAGCCCCCAGAAGATGCTGAAGTCTTTAGAGATGGATATTTTTGTGCCTATTAAGACAGATTGGGACAATCTATTCACAAACAAAACACCTTCAGCTCCAAATGATGGGATTAAAATTTGCATTCCCCCGTCCAAATTCTAAGGACAGGAATGACCTTTTAGGATATCATAGGATTAACCCCTCACCATTAGGATAATCAAAGATACCAGGTTCACTGCATTGTACAACTCTCTGAGACATTTCAAACACAAAGCCCCAGAAATCTATAAAGATCCATCCATTCATTCAGCCATTTTGTCAGCTGTCCCAGAACTACACACTATGATTCTGCTCATCAATAAATGGAATCCTTCTATCCAATCGGCCTCCAATTTATTTCCAGAGCCTTTTTCCTGGCTTGGAACTGAATTGGATTTTTCTTCCTATATAACTTCTTTTTTGCTGCTTGTATGAAGAAAAGCTATTCGCCAGGCAGAAAATGAACTATGTACATACTGTTTCCTTCAAAAAGAAGTCACATAGAAACTGCAATTATGTCCTGGTAATTTAAAAGTACCTCCATCATCGGCAAAATATAATTCATCTCAAGTTTTACTTCTTTTTTTTCTTACATACAAATATATTTCCCCATTGCATTTTAAAATTAAACTATTTCATTTTCATCTTTGCACCCAAAGGCTTTAGTGGTGCATTAGGAAATGTTTTAATATATTGAAATGATACCCATGCCATAGAATGTTATTTCTTATTTAAAAATGACTGTTAATATAACTTTGTACATCAGAGAATTCTCTAGCAATTTGAGATAGAACACATCATCATCATCATCATCATCACTCTATTAAAGTG
This sequence comes from Notechis scutatus, assembly GCF_049901735.1. NCBI lineage: Eukaryota > Metazoa > Chordata > Lepidosauria > Squamata > Elapidae > Notechis > Notechis scutatus. The sequence goes on along the minus strand of NC_142025.1, from coordinate 16,654,728 downwards.
GAAGTGGTTTAATCTTAAATTTTTAATTGGAGCAATGTAGCATCACTGATGACAAGCATATACTAGTCATTATTTAGATAAGGATATTTACACATCTTTCATATCTCATTTGGTAATTTCTGACTCTGGACATAATTATTTTTTTCTCATTTAATTCATAATGCTTTTAGATTCAGCAGGGGTGGATGAAGGGAAAGAACTTGTTAGGCTATGCTATTCTCAGCTCTTTTTGAAATGATTATTTTAATGAAGATAATTCAGTAGTATGGTTTATATTAAAAGGTGCAACAAATAAATGGCAAAATAAATGTACACCTGATCTCTTATTAAAGCATGTTACATGGTTAACATTATGAATTGCTGTCCTGGGTTCAACAAAGCACATCAGATTCTAAGGGCTGTTTTGTTTGTTAGATGGTTAAGCAAATTTATTTCTAAATCTAAACACCCCATGGATGGGCCAGATTTGGTCCAAGGGCCTTGAGTTTGACATTCCTGTCTTATGGATCAGGAAAGTATGGGGGGGGGGAAACTACAGTACAGTAGCATAAAATACTCTGGGAATACAGAAAAGACTTGATGTTGTGGCTGCTTTCATAGATATTGTACTCTCAAATTGCAAATGGAGACGTGGGTACTTTATTTTTCTTATCTTCATTTTTAAGTGCTTTGGTTTTATTGTATTGCGAACAGTTGCTGGGGTGCATCCACAGTTTCGTTGTATTTGTACAATGACAATAAAGTTCTTGTTCTTTCCTCTTTCTTCTTTCTTCTTCTTCTTCCTTCTTCTTCCTTCTTCTTCCTTCTTCTTCTTCTTCTTCTTCTCCTTCTCCTTCTCCTTCTGAATCCATAAAGGGCCATTTTGGTAAGCTTCCATCTCAGAACAGAGTTCCATGTTGTATATTCAAAACTATAAATAGTTCCACCAGAGCCCAATCTGTGATCAACACTGACCTGATTTCACAAGAATGGCCTTAACATAAAAATGCAAAATTCACATCCATTAATCAGAAGAGTCTCTCTAATTATTTTAGTCACCAGGAAGCTTTACAGTTGATCTTGGTTGTTACTGTTAGCTGAATAAGTCATTATCTTTCCCTATTTATTATGCAGGACTTAAAAGAGAAGCATTTTTCTAATACAATAGACAAACAAGCCATATATTAAGAAAACACAAAGGGAACTTCTAAAAAAAAATCTTCAAACGTCATGAAAGGTAATCTACAAATGACCTACTGTTTGATTTCATTGCTTAAATAGAGAAACGGCAGCAAAATGTAACATATGCTTCAGCTCTTCTGCTTACAGTCAGGAGATTATTTTCCCCCAGGAAGATTTCTCCTATTCATGTATCCATGACTGAAGTCCTGGCAATCTAACAACCCCCTTTGGCCTTTTACTCCTTCCTTATCATAATTTTCATGTGGCAACCTGGTTTTCCAAAATCTTACTGTGATATGAACCTACAAGTTAGCACAGCTTGCAAGTTAAGATCATTAAAAAACAAAAAAACAAATAGACAGAGCCCATATATTTCCACATCCTTGCAATCCTAAGCAATGTTTCTTATTGTTAAGGCATGCTTTTTGATACTGAATCTGTTTTTAAATTTAAACCACAAATTCCAAGTTTATTCTCTTTTGCCAATGTAAATCAACAAGTCTTTATACCTTTATAATTATAACAAGAACTTTTGCTTTCTATGTCTGAAGGATATAATGCAAGTCTGCGGCCAAGCAGACATAAACTGTGATCAGTGGGCATATTTGCCTTAAACCTGACTTAAGAAAATCTTGGTATTCTTTCTGAGAACCAAGGAAAGAAAGAATTACATTTTCTGTACTTCCGTTACGAGATACGATGAAACAAGAAAGCCTGTCATATGCAAAGGCATTTCTTAATTACAAGTTATCTTTGTTGGAGTGTTGATTCCCACGAGATAATCAGTAATAAGAAATTTCACATGGTTCTTTATGAGCGTGAACTTTGAATGTATATTCTTATTTGCACTTGGTATTTCCAAAGCACTTTTAATGGAGCATCAAAAAGAAAAACAGATGAGCCATCATCCATAAAAGTTTGTGTACTATTCTCAAATGGTATAAAGTGGAGAGTGTGAATCACAAGTCAGTAAACACAGCAACCACAAACACCTGAGCATTTGTTGCCCTTTTAATGCAAAGCTACATGGAGTTGCATACCAAAAATTCATAATGTTAGAAATAAAACCTCTCTCAAGACAGGAAGAGCACCTGGGTTTTGTAGTCATTGAACAACTTAAATATGAGTCAAGGAATTAAAATGTGTATCCATAAAGCTAGATGAGGAATCACAAAGGAAACACTTGGGGTTTGGAAATTTATTTTCTTGACCCAAAAGCAAGAGCTGATGAGGTGAAGCTCTCAGTGGAAAAGAAAATATTTTTTTCATCTTGACTCCACTTTAAATACCAATTCTAAGATCCATAACTCAAATTCTTCCATCCACTCCAGAATGATAGAAAATAAGTATTTCATTAAAAAATAAAGGAACAGTTATATATAAAACTAAATAAAAATTTAATAAAGAAATACTGAATTGAATAAAGTAGCTTTATTTTACTGTTGGCTTCATAACATTTCTCGATGAAGCCAACATTTCCAAGTTATTGCAGTATATAAAGAATAAGCAAATCGAGAAGGATCCAGATTTAAATCCTATAAAACAGACCCTTATCAGGAATCAAGGGCATTTCAGACCATCATCAGGGTATTTGAACTATACCCTCCAATATCTAACAATAATGTCCCAATATTTAAATCTGCAACACTACTACTTAGTTGCCACTGAAAAATCTTGACACTAACCCAAAGAGTGAATACTATGAATCTATGAATATCATGAATCATTTTAACATGATTTAAGAAGATCTAACATGTTGATTATTCAGAATGCTATTCTATTAAAGCGTCTCTCTTGCTGAGGAGATACAGTTTGAAGCTCTGAGTTCAGGTTTGCTGATTTTGAAGAATTGAACAAGGTAGAAAAGAATCTGTGAGAACTAGCAACATTTTCTCCAGGTTCACAGGGCAGGTGAGAGAAAGGGAAAAGAAAAGAAAACAATGGCAAACATAAACCAACTTTGAAACCCAACACTGGCTCTACCTATTGTGGTGATGGCTTCTCCTGTTTTTTCTCATTATGGAATGCAGTTTCTGTGCCATCCTAGTAAATTTCAATCAAGTAGAGTATAGATTGGCCACATAATAACAGTCCATGCAAGATGGCATTAATGTATTGCTGATATTGTCAATCTTTCATTTTCACAGATTTAGAATTCATAAGTGTAGGTATTACTGCTGGTTTAATCAATGACCAACATTATTACTTACTAATAGATTGGGGTTATATGCACTCTTTGGCAATACTTTAAATAACTCCAAGCAAGGATTTGTCACTGCTAATAAACAAGGTTTGGTTCTGTATCGCCCATCTTCTTGGCCTTCCGGAAGAGCCTTAAAACCTGGTTCTGCTTGGACTGCAGTCCTGATGGGGCATTCGAGTTAATGGGCTATGAAGATTCCACCTCCATCCCTCACAAGTACTGGTTCTACTTTTACCCAACTTTTGTTAATTTTAAATTTTTTTACATTCTTGTTTTTGTGATGTTTTAAGCTGTTCAGAGTCACTTGATAGTGAGATGGGAATAGTGAGATGGGATAATGAGATAAATTGCAATAGTAGGTGGGAAGTAGGCATGCAAGCATTCCACTTGGATTTAATGCACTTTATAATTACAAATGATTCAGTAGGCAAATAGCTTACCCTCCCTTGGCCAACTGTCTTAATGCCTTTCTTCTTCATTCACACATTGCTTGATAGTTTGTACAAGTGTATCAATTAAGAAGGACTTCATTGTTTTTTTTCCAAATGCTCTTTCCAAATCTCTTGTTTTCAAACTCCAAACTGGCTGCAAAACTACTTTAAAGTTAAAAAATGCACATATAGGAATACTACACAACTCAGGAAAAGAAATAAAGACTAAAATCCAGTTCATTACTTGAAGGGAGGGGGGGGGAATCAATATTGGAAGTACTAATTTTGACTTACTATACAAGCACTTGATTTTCCACAAGGCATTTGAGATTGCACTTTACAGTAATGAACGCTAGAGGTGGCTATTGGTATCATATTCCAGCACAGTACACAAAACAAAAGACAAAGAAGAAATAGGAACTTTAGAATAAAAGCAGACAGAGTACAAATTGAGGGGGAGAAAGAATACAGCTCAATACATGTGAGGCAGAAATATCTTTATCACAGAGGAGAAAAATTGCATGACAAACTATCAGGAATACATTGAGTTTGCTAGTTCAAGAGACACTGCAAAAGAGCCAGTTCTTCATTGCTGGTCAGGATATTCCAGTGATACAGGAACTTGCCGAAAACATCCTATAAAATATATCCCTGTATGTGATCCTGAAGTGTCTAATCCAGAGCATAAGGGACTTGTGAATACCTCTTTTTTGCTTGTGGACACTGAAAAGGCATCTAAGGAAATTTTGAGACAGACAGGAACTGTCTGATTCCCATACATCATGAGGCTGTTTAAAGGACTTACAACCATGGTTTGTTTGGGTTTTTTGCCAGAAACCAGCATTTACATTCAATTTCAGCAAAAAAACACCCATTGTGAACCATGGGTTTGCTTAACAACCATGAGGGTTGCTTAATGATCCCCATAAAAAGATCATAACTCACGGTTATGGGATTATCTGCTTAACACAAGATACAGTTGTATCTGTATAGATAATACAGATATAATTATAGTCATATGTTGAGGCCTACCTGTACATTAAAAGCTACGTTGGATTTCTACTTTTGGGGTATTGGTTTGGAATCCTTAATTTACTTAAAGCATAATCTACCCTTTCATGCCAACACTGGTCCCATTATTTTTAAAATATATGCAGCTATAGTTTATCAGAATGCATCACAGGTAACTTCCTTTGCCGAAAAGCCACACAGAATACTTTTGCAAACAAAAATAATGCCACGCAACGAACCTTCTTCCCATAACCCATTGTCATAATTCCCAGGCTTTGCTGTTATGATTTACGAGAAGTACAGTACAGGTAGTTCTCACTTTATGCCCACAATTGAGTCCCAAATTTTTGTTGTTAAGCAGGGCAGTTGTTAAGTGAGTTTTTATCTATTTTACAACTCTTTCTGCACAGTTCTTAAGCGAGTAACCACAATTATTAAGTGAATCATGTAGAGATTAAGAAAATCTGACTTCCCCATTGACTTTTCTGGTCCGAAGCTGACTGGAATTTACAAATTGTGACCACATGACCCAGGACAGTCAACTGTCATAAATACATGACAGTTGCCAAGTCCCAAATTTTGATCATGTGACCGATCAAATGGGTGAAATCCAATCATAAATCACTTTTTTTCAGTCCTACAGTATTGTAATTTCAAATGGTCGCTTAATGAATGGCCATAAGTCGAGGACCACTTGTACAAATTATCTAAATAGCATTGTTTAACAATTATCCAATTACACAGCAAAAAAACTATCTCAAGTGCTAAAATTTTGTTTAAGATTTTATCTATTTATCTGTATTTCAAATGCATATTTCATACAAAACTAATTTTGATACAGTTCCTGTAAAACAAATCACCACCTCTAATATTAGGAAAATTCTTTCACTGATTTTCACAAGAAACACAGTTACTGAAGTTATAATTACAGGCAGAGACATTCCCAATTTCTGAAATATTTTAATTAAAGTTTGGACCTGCTGCAAAATCAACTAATACCTGATGGCATGTGGATATAAAGAACCTAGCTAGCATAGCATAATTATTACCTGTCTAATAAAGACCTCGTGATGATTAATCAATGTTTTGCCTCTGTGTGAGTAATCATTTTAATAATCATTTAACACAATAGAAGCTATCTATCAAAATCAAGCCAATTTGAGTTTTGTTACGCTTTTCAAAAGGACACACAGGTATTTCCAAGTGCTTTTCTTAGCTGTAATAATTAACCATCTGGTGAAAATGACCTATTCTTGTCTACATTTCATTCCTGGGAGTTTCTTCCATTAATTATGTACACATAATGAACAATAACCTATCTGTAAGAGCAAGCATGAAGTACCCTCCCATCTAAAAAGAAAAAAAAAATAGCAAACTGTTGGCCTAGTTGCTATTTTTAATGTCTGCAGATTTGAAAAGAGATGCCACATAAAAGTCATACAATGACAAATGTCTGTGTTGTCAGTGCCTGGTTGGAAATCTGGCTACAAAACCACCTTTTGCTACTTTCTGCCTTCATGAAATTCTCTACAGTAAAGCCTGTCCCTGGAGCCAACTGACAGTATTTAGTTTTTTAGTATTTACTTGATTTGTCAATCGCTTACAAGATACAGGTATAAGAATATATATAGTTTTGAATACATGAGATAGATACTTATTAAAAAAAACAACAATAGGACAGGGATGGTAGGCACGATTGGTGCACTTATGCATGCCCCCTTAGGAAGGGGGTGAGGTCAATAGTAGACAGTCTAAGGTTAAAGTTTTGGGAGTTTGAGGAAGAAACCGCAGAGTCAGGTAGAGCAGAGGCCCCCAACCTTTTTTGTGCCACGGCCCGGTACCGGCATCACAAAATGATCCACGGCCCGGTACCGGCATCAGCACACATGACAAGGCAAGGCGAGCCGAGCGACCGGCCACCTTCAACTCCTCCTTTGTACCTTTGTCGATGGGCTTCGGGATGGCTTCGGGACGGTCACTCGGCTCGCCTTGCCTTGGGTGCTGAAAAAATCCTCGCGCCTTAGTTTTGTTCGAAGCCGCCCTCCCCCTTCGATGAAACTAAGGCGCGAGGATTCCTTCAGGACCCAAACGCCGCTTTCCAACCAGAAAAGCTCATCCGGAAGCACTTTCTCATTAAAACAAGATGGCGGCACCCAGCAAACCGGCGGCCCGGTAGAAAATGTTCCACGGACTGGTACCGGTCTGGGGCCCGGTGGTTGGGGACCCCTGAGGTAGAGTATTCTAAACATTGACCATTTTGTTACTGAAGTCATATTTTCTGCAGTCAAGTTTGGTGCGGTTAACCTTGAGTTCGTATCTATTGTGTGCTCTTGTATTGTTATGATTGAAGCTGAAGTATTCATTTGCAGGTAGGACATTGCAATATATGATTTTATATACTATATTTAGATCGGACCGGAGGCGTAGTAGTAGTATTGTCTGTGGTGTTGAATAGCTTTATATCATCAGCGAAGAGAATGCAATTACTCTTAATATGATCACAGAGGTCATTTATGTAGAGTATGAAAAGAGTTGGTCCCAGAACACTGCCTTGGGGACACCACTGTTGACAGGTATAGAATTTGATAGGACACTCCCAATTTTGACCATTTGTTGTCTGTTTGACAGGAATGCTTCTATCCAGTTATGTAGGTGTCCAGAGATACCGTAAGATTTTAGTTTTAATAGTAGTTTGTCGTGTACCACTGAATCAAAGGCTTTACAGAAGTCTATGTGGATGGCGTCTATTGCTTTGCAATAGTGAATTGTAGCTTTTTTGGTTACAACTTTGAAGTGGTTTGGCCTTTCCAGGAAGTTTTTCAGCTTCCTAATCTACCTTTCAACCATGATTCATATTCCCTGATAATGTTCTATCCAAATACTTAGGAAGCTTGACTCTTCTTAAATTTCTGGAGCTCAGCCATGAGCAGCTACGTGTTTCTACTCCTGGTATCATGGGAGTTATAGTCACAAAGACTCAAGAGGTTTTAACAGAGAAGACAAAACTATTTCCAACTTTTAATAACCTGCCACTTTGAAGCTATTTCAACTTCATAGGGATTGTGGAGTTTACTGATAATATATGGCCGTAAAATTTAGGGTAGACTGCTACATCAAATTTGAAGTAGCATGTTAGAGAGCTAAACTTCTGGGTTGGCAGCCTGGAAGGGGGAAATAGGAGATGATTTTGTGGAAGGGGCAGGTGAATGTGTACATGTGTACACACATGCGTGTGAGTGCCTGTGACATTCACGGCTATGCTCATACAAGTGAGGCTGCAAACGCCAGCAATGAGACTCGCACCAATGGGGCCATGAATGCAGCAATGCTGCTTATGCAAGCGGGGCCACGAATGCCTGTGGTATCACTCGTATGGGTGGTGCAGCAATGCCCATGATGATGCTGCAGGTAGGACCACGAACACCAATGATACTCACGGCGACACTCATGCAAGTGGGGTCGCGAACATCCCCACTCATGCAATCCAGTGGCGATTAGGCCATGACCCGGTAGAGCGCTGCAGTCCACATGTTGGGGATGCCTGTGTTAGAGGAATGGTAATCATTCCTTTCTAATATCATCCTATTCATTAAGATGTTAATAATATTAGCTGTTATTTGTTAACTGCCCAGAGTCATCTCAATGGAAGTATAAATGTGATGAATAAATCAATATTAAAATATTACCTTTAATCAAAAGGAAGACAAAAACATATTTTAACATTCATTTAATCTGCTTTTAAGATTCTTTTAATCATTTTGTAGATTTAATTTCTTCTCTCTACTGATTTTGGTTTGGACTCTATAAGGGAGGGTACTCTTGAAAACTAAAAAAAATATTGGTTTGTAGATTTCATTGGTTTGATTTTCTCAGTTCCAATTGTTCATCTTGCTAAAACTTTCTGACTTATCTTTGTCTCTGGTTTATATCTTCATATACTATGTTTTCCTTAAGCAGTCTTTGAACAGAAAATATTGCCTTTTCACATCTAAACTGAAGATTGGCTGAAATGAACTCATAAAAGAAACCTAGTTGTTTTTTCTTCTTTCCACATTAAATATCTATCCTCAAAAAATGAAAACTTCAAATATCCACATATAATATTTCTGAGTATATTCCCTAAATTTACATGGAGAAAATAAAACTATTAGTTTATATGATCTATTTACATGAGTTTCTGCATTATGAATCAATAACAGGGCAAGACAAAACAAGTTTCAAGGATCACAAACCTGTTCTTCAGCTGTCTGTGCATTTAAAAAAAAAAAAAACACAGTAGGAAATTCACATAAAATGTGGAACAGAAAAGAAATTTTCTTGTCTGAATGAGAATTATTGATTAAATCTCACCCTACATATCTGTAGAGCATGACCTGCTGCTAAAGCCACCCCACACACTTCAAACTAGGCTAGTCCTACAGATACATCTCTGGCATGAATTAACTGTCTAAAAAATTACAAATTATTTGTGATTCTAAGAAATATATATTGAGAGAGAAAGGCATCAAGTTGGTATAAAAATCTAACAGCAGAGGGCAGAATATAGGAAAATGCAGATTTATCCTAAAGAAATTGTTAAATGCACAATCATTTCACTTAGAACTTTTCTGAAATAAAGGTGTCCTTGGCCAGTCAACAGGTCTTGCCAAAACCATCTTACAGAGTTGTTGTCATTGTTGTGGGGAACATAGGAGGAAGAAGGTGGTATGTTCAACAACATGAGTTATTTGAAAAAGCAGTACATTTGGTAAATAATAGGTGGGTAGATAGGTGGGTGGGTGGGTAGGTTGGGTGGATGGATGGGCGGATAGGCAGGGAGAGGGAGAGAGGGGGAGAGAGGGGGGAGAGAGAGAGAGGAAGAGAGATAGAGGGAGGGGGAGAGAGGGAGGGAGGGAGAGAGAGAGAGAGATGATAGGCAAGCAGGCAGGCCATATATACTTTTCAACTCGTACATATATACATACATAAAATGCCTCCTTTTCCTTCTTGAATATATACATTGTTTCACTGTAACATGACTAAGTCCTGGCAATCTAGCTTTTTTTCCCCTCACAATGATTGATTTAATGTGTTTTTTGCATAGGAATGTGGTAGACATGATATGTTAAGGAGATCATATAGGTAACTGTCGGCTTGCATCCATTTGTTTAGTGACTGTTCAAAGTTACAAAGGCACTGAAAATCTTCCCATCTTTTGTAGCCATGAATCATAATAAGCATCTCCTTTAAATTAAGTAGACTTGGCACAAGAGATGTGAGTCTTCCGTGCAGCCTCAGCCAAAATGGCCTTGGAGGTAAATGCTGGGAGTCAATTGGAGCCCAGGTGATAAAATTACTTTTGAAGGCTCAGCCTCCTCCTCAACCCTAGAAAGAAAATACTACGACTGTAAGATTTGACTAACATTTAAGTATTAATCATTCCTTGTACAGTCATCTTTCATAGGTGCAGAAGAACAACATAGAAACTAGAAAGGTACTACATGCAAATACAGGTGGGAAAATTTTTGGATCCCGATAGACCCACGCACCCACAACTGAGTTGAAACAAATCCATTCTTTCTTCATCGTCTAGTGTACCAGAACTACAAAACTCAAAGAGATACATATAATTCAGACCATATTTTTAAAAACTATTTTTGTCTGAAACAGAAATAACGAAAATCAGCATCAAAAGCTGAAGTGGAAGGCTTTTGAAGTTTCAACAAAGTACAAAACCAACAGTAATAATGTTCCCTCTATAATCTCTGAGCAGTTTTTAACCCATGCTAAAAAGTCATAAAGAAAGCAATTTCCATCCTTTCTCTATCTTAGACTCTTGCTAGACAAGATCAACCTCATAAGTTTTTCTTCAAAGTAACTAAATACATTTGCTCCTGAATAAAAATCTGCCTAGCACTAAAATATTCTTCTCAACTTGATCAGTGTATTCCTATTCTGTAGAAAGGTTCACTAACCATAAAAGTACTTATACGATTGAAATGTTTCCTTTCCCAGAGGTTCCCTTTTGGTGCATTCATCTCTAGCAAACAGTTACACTTACATAAACACAATTTTTTGTTTAAAAAAAAGAATTCATACAAAGAACTGTCAGAACTATGAAAAATTCTTAAATGGGTCAACAATCAATCGATGGGATCCAACTGCAACAAATCACAAAGACTTTGAGCATATCTCCAAATTATAAGCCATTATCAACTGCTTCCTAGGTAAACTACTATAAAAAAAACCAGGTAAAATTATTACAAAGAAATGAGTATTTCAACTTCAAAAAACTACAAGTGTGTCTATGTAACCATGACTACTAAAATAAGTAACATCCACAAATGAAACTATATACATATAAACATACATACATACATACATACATACATTATATGCATACATACATACACACATACATACATAAATACATACATACATACATACATACATACATACATACATACATACACACATACATATTCCTGCACTTCAGCATATGTCACTCTGAATATTATAAAAGCACAGATTTGTACAATATTAAGATTATTAGGAATAAAGAAAGCTTTCTGTTAGTTTAGGAACTCAGATGATGGAGTTAGCTATTGAAGTATAGATTGAGCTAGCATAGCTTTTAGAGATTATGTTTCTCACAATGGCTGATGGAAATTCAGCAACACATGAAGAACCAAGGCTCCACCCTTCCATCTTTATACCATGGCTGGATTTTTGTTTTTGTTGAATTTTGCACACTTTTTTTCAGTTAAGAAGACTACAATGCAACCTTCCTTGAAATTAACATCCTTCACCAATTCACCAAAGCTTGTCAATCAACACCCCAGCACAACTCTTCAGAGTATGTAAGGAGTATAGGAGGAAAGACAGTAGAGTCTGCCAATTTACCATTTTATTTAAGGACTAAAAACTAATGAAATCAGCAGACCGCACTGAATTTTCTAAATTTTGATTGTTAAAGACAATTGTTGATGATTGCTAAAGACAACTGACTCAATTTAAGGAAGACTCCGAGAAGAACGGGGTGGAGCAACAGTTATAATCCTACATTCAAGCAATTTTATAGAAAGGTGGTAAAAAAAATCATTCATTCTTGTGCTTCATTCTATAGAAATGTACTAAAAGATGTCTAAGACACTGGGTGATACATTTATAATAGAATTAGATTTCAAGACTCATCTCTAAAAGCAATGCAGGTATTTTGAGTTATATGGCATGTTAGGGGGACCTAATATGTCTGTTCTTGTGTTGTGTGTGCAATTCCTTGGGTATTGCATTGTGGTTATTTTTTTAATTCTTTGGGGAGCTGTCATTTTGTTTTTCTCTTCCATAGTGGTTGTTAGTCACCCAAACATTGTTATTTAAGCTAGCAGTGTTTTAAAAAAATCAGTCAATCAATCTTGAGTCATAAAATTATGGTATACAACTGTGAATTATGAAAAGCAACTAAAAAATCTTTGCTTTTTAATCCCTTTTTTGGCCTATCTTAGCAGTCAAAGGAATATTATCTCATAATTGTAAATACAGTTAGTCCTCAACTGAGGTCCAAAATTCTGTTGCTAAGCAAACATTTATTAAGTGAATTTTGCCCCATTTTACAACTTTTCTTGCCACCATTGTTAAGTGGATCACTGCAGTTGTTTAGTTAATAACCAGGTTGTTTTGTAAATCTGGCTTCCCCATTGACTTTGCTTGTCAGAAGGTTACAAAAGGAGAATCACATGACCCCCCGGGACACCGCAACAGTCATAAACATGAGTCAGCTGCCAAACATCTGAATTTTGATCACAGGATTGAAACAGTCATAAGTGTGAAAAATGGTCATAACTCACTTTTTTGGGGGCCACTGTAACTTTGAACAGTCACTAAGCGAACTGTTGTTAAGTACTGACTACCTATATTGGTAAAACAAACAAGGCATCCAATCTAAAAGTAACATACTATAAGAATGTACGGCAAAGGCTTAGTAGGAAAAATTGCTCCTGGAAGCAAATTATAACTTTGTTCAAAACCATTAACTCCAATTGTCCAATTATGACTTAAATGCGAGGAAACACATAGTGAGTGAGTTCAGTCAAGTTCTCTACATCAATGTGCCATGCCAAACTGTTACAAACTCAATGCTTGGCACACTCACAGAAAGGGAGACACAGCATACATTGTGTGCTTTTATAGTGCAAATGTCACTCTTAGACTGAAGCAAATAATTACTTCTCGCTTGAAGCAATCTAATGCTGGTTAAATCATGACGTCCAAGTTCTTTCCAAGAACCATGCTTGTTGGTTGGCCTCTAGTGGCATGCCAGGGCTAAACTCCAAATTGAAGGTGATTAAGTTACACTGGCATTTAATTAAAATGTACGCCGTTAACATGATCTCTGCCTGTGTATTTAATTATTTTCACACTGGAAATTATACTTTTGAGCCACATATTTGAGGGATTATGAGGGGCACACCCTTGTAATGGTTTTGGGGACTAAAACCAGAATTTAGCATCATTTTTACGTAGGCAAGCCTCAGGGTTGTGTATTCTCTATCCATTCCGCTTGAATTTTGTCTCACTATAATTTGGAAGATAATAAATTTCATATAGCCTGCTGTCTGAAAAGCGGCATGGCACACAATATTGTTCATCTATTCAGTGTCCCATAAAACAAGGCCAAATACTCCCTAATGAACAGTGTCCTAAGAATTAACACATCCCAGCTAAGGCATAAGTCTGTATGTTGATTTAAAATGCAGCCAGGCTGCCACTGCTATTTCCCTCATTTGATTTTCAATAATAGATGAACTGCCATTAGGATTAATTGCAATTTTAATTCTGCCAGATGTGACTATCATTAGTCAGCCACCAGATGTGGCATTACCCAGCCGCCAGATGAAATAGCATCTGGTAGAATGGATGTCACAGGTTGTAGTTGTTTTTCTTTTAAAACCCACCAAGACTATTATTAAAGATTATAGTTCATAATTCAAAGGAGAATAAAAACATGAAGTGCGGTATAAGTGAAATCAACTGATTCCTGTTGGATTTGCCCTTGTTTGATTATCTTGGTGGTTCATTTATGATTCAAAGAATTTAAATGCTAAAGATAAAACCACTATTGATTTCTTTTACAAAGTAGGGAAGGAGGGATACTCTGATAAGTTCTTTGAGGGTATTTAAATATAGGTGGTTATCAACTTACATCAGTTCATTGAATGAATGCCATGAAAAAAGTGATTTGTGGCTGTTTTTCACACTTATGACATTTGAAGCTTTCCCATCCATGATCACACGATCAAAAACAGAATGCTTGGCAACTGGCATGTATTTATGACAGTTGGAGTGTTTGGGGATCATTTGATCCACTTTTGTGACCATCTGACAAAGTCCACAGGGAAGCCAGATTCTCTTAACAATCATGTAACTAGTTTAAAAACTGCAGTGATTCACTTAACAACTGTGGCAAGAAAAGTTATAAAATGGGGCAAAACTCACTTAACAACTGTCTCACTTACCAACAAAAGTCTGGAGCTCAACTGTGGCTGTAAATTGAAGACTCCCTGTAGATTAACACAATATAAATCATTGTTTCTTCATTCAGATTTCACAATTGCAAGAAATATAAAAATATGACAGCAAATACAACTGACTCCTTCATTTTTTTATCATATAGTATATCATAAGGATTATATCACTCAATAATAATATAATAAAAGAAATGCAAAAGTTGAATTTCATTTTCCACATCAACAGATCCATTTCTGCCAATATTTCCAACTGACCACTAGAGGTCATACAGAATCTGTGGCGTCTATCCAAATTGTCTGTAATACAGTATTATAAAAGGGCACATAAATATGTAAATGTTGATCCTCATTTAGTTCTCATTAATAAGCCAATTCTCTCTTCCCAATTCTGGAGGACAATGCATATCTTTCAATGCTCCTTGAAACACTAATCTCATTCTTTCTCTTTTATTATTTTGTCTTGCAGCGGTTTTCTTTATTGTTTGCTTTTCAGTCACTTATACCTGTAGATTGCTGGAATGTATAGTTTGGAAAGAACACTAGGCTAAAGTAAACTTTAATCTGCTCTTGGAAGATGCATCTAACATTCTAAAGCAAGTTGTATCACTTAGAAGATTCACTGGGAAGAGCCTTCTTATCCCGTCTCTCAGGCTGTGTTGACAATACAAATCCCCAGGCAAGCATGAGGGATACAATCTCAAAACTTTCTGATGACACCGGAATACAGACAGTTGTTCTACTATGCATACTTTAACTGTTGACGAAAATGCATACTATTACTTTGTAAATTATAATGTGAATCATTACAACAGTCTCACTGTCTCAGTCTGTAATAGAACAAACTGACAAAGATATCAAAGGCAAGAACAGAAGTGGACCAAAATTAGCTTCTTTTTGGAAGATTCAAGATTCATGAGATACTAAGCATGAACATTTACAAAATCACATATGGGTTTCCAGTTCACTTCCCTCCTAAATCCAATCAAACTGCCATAATTTTTAAATAGCTTTATATTTATGCTGATTTCTACACCCAACAATCCCGTTCTGTGAGATTTTTAGATTACAGTGTGGCTGGAACTAACTCCACATCTTACAACAGGTACTTTTCTGCTTGTTAGGATTCTTCTAAGAGCAAATGGTTGAAGAACCAGCAGGTTTATAGGTGGTTTTCAGTAAAAAAAAAAAAAAAAAAAAAATTAGCATTCTTCTTATTAAAATGCCAAAAAGTAGCCCAGAACTTTATCTAAAAGTTATTCCCTCAAACACAACTGAGCAATCTCACACCTGATTATTTGGTTGGTTATTTATTTATTTACTGATCACCAAAATATCCCTTAGTCCTATCAAGAATTAAATTCAAAGGAGATTATCAGTCCAAAGCTAAATGTATGCATTGGAAGAAGAGATAAAATAATAAGTTTCAACCCCAAATTAACCAGGTTTTGAACTTCCCAGAGATCTTACGATACTTCAGAACATTTTTAGTACTACAAAGGTAGAATTATCTAAAATATGCACACTACTCCATTGAAAACATTCTCTACCAAACATGAAGATTTGAAAATATTTCAAACATAACAGAAATAAATTTCACAGATGATATCAAAGGAATAAGTTCATTCTCTCAATAATTTTAAACATCCTCAAACCCTCCCCCTACTCCCCAAAAAATACTAAAACTTTTAGTTCTGCAATTTTTAGTATAGTTCTGAACAGGGGTGGTATTCAGCAGGTTCTGACCAGTTCTAGAGAACCGGTAGCAGAAATTTTGAGTAGTTCGGAGAACCAGCAAAAATCATCTCTGACTAGAGATTTTACAGTATCCTTCCCCAGTCATGCCCACCAAGCCACTCCCACAGAACCGGTAGTAAAAAAAAAAATTGAATCCCACCACTGGTTCTGAACCATTGAAATTAGACATCACCAGAATATACAACACACCAAATATTAATATAACACAACATAATGCATATGGAATTATATTTTAAAGGTAGATATAACCTCACATATTTTACTGTTCAAATAAACTGAGGATAATAAAGGTTTAACTTTGTTTAGATTTAAAAAATATGCATCTCTCCCCATACACATTGAAAAAAGTAAGTAGGATAACCTATCACTGTAAAATAGCAGGGAGTGAAATCAATGGTATAAAAAGGTCTTGGTAAATTCAAATCGGAATTACTGTCATATTATTAAGAACTGTGCCAAATGAATTTGTACCAACCTGTCTCTCCTTCATTTGTATTTTACAGGTTTCCAAGGTAGCAGACTTGAAACTAAGAGATTTGATCTGTCTCTTAACTTTCACTGAATCTCTCCTGCGATCATAGGAAAACGATTTAGACTTCTTTCTCATTTTCATTGTTGGCTTGTCTGCCATTTTAAAGTACTCCAAATCAGTGCCAATTCTAAGCTATTGATGGTCCAGGATACACCCAGAAACACCAATTCCAAAAGCTTCCACCTTTTGGGCAGATGAAGTTTCTTCACTCTTAGAGCCAGGTAAGCAAACCATTACAACAAGTGCCATTTAAGAATTTGTGTCCAAAATATGACGCCATTTCTTCTGAAAGTTGCTGTCATCGAAGAACCAGCATAGATTCTCCAGAGCTGGCAAGGTGGATGCAAAATGATAGCACTTTTATATAGCACATTAAAGGTGAACGAAAAGCAGGGTTGATCCTAGCCAAAAGGGAGTAGAACTGCTGTCAGAGGGAAATCTTCGGGGTGGAGGCAAAGCAGACCAACTGGGGTTCATAACAATCTTTCTAACTCCTCCCTTTGCAGAGACTAATTACTAAGCTATGCTGAATCAATCAACAATCCAGGGTTTTTTCACACACCAGAGAGCCATCTGCACTTTCATTGAAACTGGATTTCATACAGCTCACATAAATGTACCAATTACAGGAAAATGGCAGCTATTTTGGTTCTTTATTTTGATTGCCAATGAATTAAACTGTATCACCTTACAACCTCAAATAAACAATTACCCAAACAGACTACTATCAGAAATAATCAGCAACACTGCCAGTGGGTTAATAACAGGCTGCTTTCGGGGTGTGTGGAATTATTCGATTCAAAAACCTGATGGCATCAAATATGACCAGAAAATACTAACTTTCATTAAAAAGGGAGTTCTCAAAATTAGTTTGCAATCACCTGGAACCAAATCGATCAAACTATGTTCCACTATATAGGCAGAGATAACCACTGATTCTACTGTTTCTAAATGTAAGATTATGTGCTTGGGAAAAAGAATCATTTGGCAGAATACAGTATTGGGAGTACAATGTTAGGCAGAGCAACAGAAGGAAAGGATTTAGGTGTGCTCAATGAATATAAAATGAACACACTGTCAAGCCTGAAATTGACATAAGTGTAGTCATTTTAATTTGTCTTAGTATATATTCTTTTTCTTACTTTCTCTGTGGCAGTCATGGGGAGAAGGGTTTCGGCCTTGACACATTCCTAAGGGGGGAGAAGTGGAGATAAAGAGAGTGTTTTGGGTAGGTGATCTTCCTTCCAGTGGGAAACGGTGCTTGGGCCCCTGGAGATGGAGATTTATGACATCAAGCAACGTTGAATTACTTCTATTGGAGAATGTGACTTTTGGGGGTTGTTTCTAACATCTAATATTGTGGGGTAATTCTGGGTTGGGTTAGATCCGGAATTACCATGGACTTTGCCAATTTGATGCTTTCCTAAATAAAAGAAATCTTTTTGAAGATGGACTTTGTTCTTTTCTTTTAAAATAGACTTCATCACTTGGAAACCTGACACAAACAGTGTGGCCAGGTAGCCATGAAGACAAACAAAATTCTGGGATGCATCAATAGAGAGATCATCCAGCAAGAAAAATGAGGTTCTAATACCACTCTATAGGGTTTTAGTCAGACTCCATTTGGAATACTGTGCCCAAATCTGGAGACCTCGGTTAAAAAAAGATAGATAAGATTGTGTGACTTCAGCAGTCAACAACAAAAATGGTGCCAGGTAGGAGGGACAATACATTATCAGAAGAGATTGGAAGAACTGAATATGTATAACTTGGAGGACAGAAGGGAAAGAGATCACATGACAGAAACTTTTAAATATATCAAGGGTGTGAAATAAAGTTCTAAAAGGCAGTACTTTCAATATAGATAGTCCTCAACTTACTACCACAATTGGGGTTCAACATTTCTGTTGTTAAGCAAGAAATTTAAGTGAGCCTTACCCATTTTACGACAATGTTTGCCACCGTTGTTAAGTGAATCACTGAAATTTGTTAAGTTAGTAACCGGTTGTTAAGTGAATCTGGCCTCCCCATTAACTTGTCAGATGATTTCAAACGGTGATCACATGACCTTGGGACATAGCAGCCATCATAAATATGAGCCAGTTGCTAAGCATCTGAATTTTGATCACATGACCATGGGGGGGTACTGCAAAGGTGGTAACTATGAATGGTCAAAAGTCACTTTATTTAGTGCTGTTGTCACTTTGAATGGTCATTAAATGAAGCCTTGTAAGTCAAGAACTACCTGCATTGAGCAAAATCAAGAATACAGAGGCATAACCTAAACTGACAGGAGGGAGCTTCAAAAGTAATGTTAAAAAGTGTGACTTCACAGAAAATGGAAACTTAGGATCAACTTCCAATGGAGAGTGGGTTGATCCTCAGTACAGGTAATCCTTGACCTACAACAGTTCATTCAGTGATCGTTCGAAGTTACAGCAGCACTGAAAAAGTAACTTATAACTGTTTTTCACAGTTACCAGGTTTTACACATCCTCACACTTATATGATCAAGAATAATGCTAAGTTTTAATTCTTGATGCAAAATCAGAGTGGCTAGGTTGTATTATATTCCAAGCTAAAACCAACTAACCCTCATAATGACTTTGCATCCGTCAATCATACAGCCTAGAGATTGTAAATTAGAACAGGTTTAAGACATTTTAAAAGAAACCAGGCTTGCTTCAAATAATTAGCCTTGATTTAAAACACCCTACTATACAAGTTCACTCCAGATGAGACAGATATGAACTGTCTTAGGGGAATCTACTTTAATGAAAATTAACTCTTGGCCTTAAGTCCATTGTTTTCAATGTTTTTAGGTAAGTAAAAACTTTTGACACATCAAAAAGGGAAGAAATTATGTGTTACCCTCCAATTTAAAGCATGTGCATCATTTTCTTTCTACAGGAGTGAATCATAGCACTGATAGATGAACAGCAGAGAAAGCTTGACTGAAATTAACATAGTCTTGATTTAGTACAAAGTTATTGCATAATTATAAAATGCCTTGAAGGAATATGGAAGGTCACCTATCCAAACACCATAGAATCTTAATTCTTCAAATGGAAAGTTCAGTTGTAGCCATTAATATAACAAAACAGATGTAGATGCATAGCTGCCTTGTCATATCAGAGAACAAATTAGTTAAGCTGTCAAGCTTCAAAAGGTGCTTTTGCTGTTGCAACTATTATTGCTTCTCAGCTTGCCAATGAATTATGGGGAGAAGAATGGGAGAGATAGAACTAAGCTCCAGACATCAAACTGCCAGTTGTGGGAACCAAGGATGCTTTGGCAGATGTTTGCCAGAGCCAAAAAGATTTTCTCACAACAATACTAGAAGACTCCATTGGACAATGTGACCTGATCTAATGGAGAGGAAAGACCTGAACTTTAACTATACAGTTTTGCACAGGAAATAGTTAGATCTGATTCTGTCCTCATCTTTGCCGATATGATACACTCAATAAAGTTTTGCGTTAAGAGGTTGAATCGTCCCAACCGTGCTTGCATTGGTTGGGTTTGTCAGCCAGAACATTGACATAAACGTTTAATGCTTAATATGGATAGTCCTCTACTTACGAACATTCATTTAGTGATCTTTTGAAGTTGGAAAACACTGAAAAGTATCTTACAACCAGTCCTCATACCTGTGTCCATGCCAATGTCCCTGGAATGACCAGATCAAGATTTAGGCGTTTGGCAACTGCTATATATTTACAACATGTGAATGTTTGCAATGATCCCTGTTTCCAATGATCCCAGCTGACATGCGATAAGTAAAGACTTGCTTAAGGACCATGAAGATTCACTTAAGGTTTGGCTGTCAAACTCATGGCATGTGGGCCAGATGTGTCATGCGCTGGCAACACCCATACCCAGTTTAGCAAAGGGGGGAAAGTCACAATAAGTCACGCGACGCAGCTGTGATGATGCAAGTCTGACACCCCTGACTTAAGGATTTAACAAAGCAAAAAAATATTGTAAAATTGGGTATGGCTCATTTAACCACATCACTTACCAATGGAAGCCCTGGTTCCAATTACGGCTGTAAGCCAAAGACTATCTGTAATATTTCTGACATTCAGAAATTTTATATTAGGCATGGGTAAATCAAAGACTGATCTTTGTTACTTGTGAAGCACTGATAAATTTGAGGGCAGTTTTTTATTTTATTTTTATCTTGCTTTTACAATTAGTTTTTAATAAATAACTCAGGGCAGCAAACAAAGGTAGTCCTTGACTTAACAACAGTTCATTTAATGACTCTTGGTTACAAGAGCACTGAAAAAAATGTGACTTATGGCCGTTTCACACTTATGACCGCTGCAGCAACCCCATAGTTATGTGATCAAAATTCAGGACACTTGACAACTGACTCATATTATATGACAGTTGCAGTGTCTCCCAGAGTTATGGGATTCCTGATATTGTGACCTCAGACAAGGAAAGTCAATGTGAATGCCGGATTCACTTAACAACCAGAATACTCACTGAACAACTGCAGCGATTCATTGTGGCAAGAGACATGCTAAAATGAGGCAAAACTCACTTAGAAACAGGTTATAAATTGAGGACTATCTGTATAAATAATTTTAATGAGAGATCTGCGAGAAATACCATTTAACTGCCAGCAAGAACAGATGGGGCCACAAAATAGACAAAGTAATAGAATATGAAGAAGCCAAAGTGCTCTGGGACTGTAGAATTCAAACAGACAACATCTATCAAGTAATATGTCAGACTTAACAACTGACAATAAGAAAGACAGAGAGAGTGAATAGTGGACATTGTATTAGCTGGAGACAGCAGAGTAGAAGAGAAGGAAATGGAAAAAATGATTTTAAAAAACCCCACAGATCTGCAAATTGAAGTGGAATGACTGTGGCAAAAATAAGCAAAAATAGTACCAATAATAATAGGCACCTGGGTGCAATCCAACAACATCTGGAGTAGTACTTGAACATCTTTGGCATTGCTAAAATCTCTATCAGTCTAATGCAAAAAAAAAAAGCAGATTTGGAAAAGCTGGCATCCTGTGACAATGTTTTTAACACTATAAAATATCAACATCTGCCTAGCCCACATCCCTAGAATGTACCAAATCCAGTCTAAACATCTGGCTGCTTGTACATAACTAGTAATGCCCTCCCCAAAGGAGTTGACTTTGCTGTGTTGGCAGGCCCTGCGTAATCCAGTAATGCAGTGGTAGGATTCAAAGATTTTTACCACTGGTTCAGTGGATGTGACTTGGTGGGCGTGCTTTGTGTGTGCATACACACTTTGCATGTGCACTCGCACCAAACACACACTTTGGTGGTCCAACTCACCTCCTGCAAGCCTGCACACTCCCTGTCATTTCATGCTACTGTACAGGGCTCATTTCCTTCTACTAGACACCCAAGGCATGCAGTTTATAAGTGACTAGAAGGCAATCAAAAGCGAATATTTTGTGAAATGGAAAAAAAACTCTACTCAATTAAGGAATGTTTCTACCAATAAACATCACTGAAATCTGAATTTCAAAAGTGAATGTACCAGCTTTGGAAAAAAAGGTGCCCGGATTTATTTGTGTGTGTGTGTGTGTGTGTGTGTGTGTGTGTGTGTGTGTGTGTGTTTGTTTGTTTGTTTGTTTATTTATTATTTATTTATTTGTCAAAAGCTTGCAATATAACAGAAACAAGAATAAACATAAGTTTAAATACAAGAAATAGGAACTAATAATTGGGGACAATAGGACAGGGACGGTAGGCACAATTGTGTGATTATGCACGCCCCTTACAGATCTCTTAGGAATGGGGTGAGGTCAACAGAGGTTAGTTTGAGGATAAAGGAGTGGGGGTTTGAGCAGGTGACAACAAAATCAGGTAGTGAGTTCCAGACATTTAGAGCAAAAATGGAGCAAATGTACTTATGGAGTACGTAAGTGTGTAATTTTAAAACACAAAATTCTTTACCAATGCTGAATTGGAAGTAACTGGAAAAAACAAGCAACTCAAAATTCAGATTTATTCAGACCTATCAATTATAGTATCAATTTGCAGACTGGGCAATAAAAGAGTAGAAAGTGAAGACACTATGTTATATAGAACAATAAGGAGAAGAAACTTGAGTTGCTAAAGAATTGCTTCATGACGAAATCGTTGTGAAAAGCAAGGACTGAATAAAAGAAGCTGAAAATCTGTGTTTGCCAAAACTGAATCAAGTTAACAAGAAAAATTTGGCCAAGCACTGAAACTGTTAAAATGGTTCCAACTGTAACATTGGAGCCAGTTGATAAAGACTATGTAACCACTGAAGAATTGAGTCTTAAAACATCCAGATATGAACTTACTGAAAAAAGAAACCTTAAATGGAAAATGCAATTAGAATTGAAGATGAAAAGGTTCACATATATCTGAGCAATTAAATTAAAGAGTTTCAGGCAAGGAAACTTGAAAAATAAGAAAATCAAAACTAATCTGTCTTATGTCATTTTGTTAGTCCTACTTCAGAAGAATTTTTTTTTAAAATAGAATCAGAAAGGAAGCAATGGATTGCACACATGAAGTAGGACTAACAACAGGAAAGATATAAAATCGACAGCTAGTTGGGTCTGGAGCAAGGATCTTCAAACTTGGCAAGTTTAAGAGTTGTGGACTTCAACTCCCAGAATTCCTGAGCTAACATGACTGGAAGAGGAATTCTGGGAGTTGAAGTCCAGAAGTTTTAAAGCTAAAGCAACAGACAAGACTCTAATCTATTTTGTCTGTGAGGTTGTCTCATCTTCAGCATGAAAGCCAGCTGGACTTTTAAACTACTATGATTCCGATGAGACAATCCCATGATATAGCTTCTCTTTGTAGAATAAACATGAAAATTAAAAGAACTCTACCCCAAATTATTTATGACTTTACAAGTGAAAAGACAATTTAATGATCAAGAGAAGCCATTAATGTGTGGTTTCCAAGTCTTAACTCTTAAGTATCTGAAGCATTTATGAATGTAGGCTGATTTTAACTGTTTACTATGATTTCATTTTTTATCATCATTTCAATGATTGCTTGAGTATCTTTCAAATAAAGAAGTGAATTTAGGGGTTCAAAATAAAAACTTCTGGTGGATTTCCAGCAGGACTTATCATCTAAGTGACATGTTCCAGCTTGCTCTTTTGACTCAAAGAATTTCATGAAACAATAAAGCTGTTTGCATTTGAACAAGTACAACATTTCATCAGTTTTATGAAAGAAAGAGAAAAGCTGATGAAAAATTGGCCATGACAATGTGTCATCTGGACATGAATACAGTTGTTCCCCTACTGAGGTACAGCCCAGATACCTTTCACAAGCAACTTCAATGAAATGCTTAAAATGAAAATTTTGTGAAATGAATGCCTACCATATGTGGCATCAAAATGTGGATTCATAGGAAAACTGAGAAAGTCAAGTATCCTTCTTCACCTCAATCACTAACCGACTGAGTTCAGCAATTCAGCTGAAAGATAAGGAATCTTTCTTTTTTTAATAAATCAAACCACAGAAGCATAAAATGCTCCAGATCATCTTGGACCAACTCCACAAACTATCTTCAATCAATTGTCCTTCCAGCCATCTAAATGTGGGCTACTTAAACCCTATATTTTCTGCAGCTGCGGAGCAGACAGGCAGATGTTAATCAAAGGGTAAGGATCTCTTGCCAGAGTTTTAAAATGGATTTTGCACATAAAGCAATTTGTAATCTCACTGGAAATTTCAGGTGGCAATTTGATCACTTAACACAGTTTTACTCTATGAATTTTTCATGAGGAACTATTCAGCAGTCACTATAAAAATGAGCCTTTTGTTTTCACTGCCACTTCCTTGAAACAGAAATTCAGCTGGCTCCTCTTTTCCAAGGTCAGGCTGGTAAAATGGCATGCCCATAATTTACTCATCCATAAGTGAGCTAAGCTGACCTGAAGAAGGTAAATAAGGAGCAATGACACTGACCCACTTGCAAAGATATCTGATTTAAACAGTCTTACCACTCTGCATTATACTACCGTGAAGGAGAGTATTTTTTAAAAAAGGGATGACATATTATGCAGGAGGCAAAACTGCTGGCTGAATATTAAGAAATGATTAGGCCAGTGAAAAACATAAGCTTCTCAGCTACCGAACATAGGATGTTAAAAGCAGTTATAACCATTCCTATAGGGTTTTTCAACCTTAGCAACTTCAAGATGCATGGACTTCAGTTCCCCATATATCCCATCTAAGCTGTGACAGATTTTAGAGAAGAGAAGGGTAATATTGATAGACCTGTCATCCTACTAACTTTTGTGAAACAAGTATAGATAAACTGGTGCCAACAAGGCACTACCAAACAATTTATTTTATATATCGTTACAAATCAAGTCAGCCAGTCCACTCCAGGTCTACAAGATATGAGACAGAAAAAAATATTATTTATTTTCATTCAGTTTAAAAAGTCTTAAGGCTGTGTTCAGGTTTTCATCTAGATATGCAATATGGAAGGCCATTCAGGATTCCTAAACACTGAAAGATTCCTAAATTCTTCCTAAGAGTAGTCCTCAACTTACGACCACAATTGAGCCTAAAATTTATGTTGCTAAGTAAGAAATTTGTTAAGTGAGTTTTGCCCCATTTTACAACTTTTCTTGTTAATTGGATCAATGCAGTTGTTAAATTAGTAATATGGTTAAGTGAATATGGTTTCTCTATTGACTTTGCTTCTCAGAAAGTTGATCACATGACCACAGGACAATGTAACCATCATAAAGATGAGTCAATTGCCAAGCATTCCAATTCTGATCATGTGTCTATGAGAAAACTGCAACAGTTCAAAAGTGTGAAAAATGGTCACAAGCCTCTTTTTTCAGTGCCAAACATTTGTAAATCAAGGACTACCTATAATTTGATTAGACATCATTATAATTTGTTAAATAAACTGGTAAAAACTAGGAAAAATATTAAATATGAAGATGCAACTATAATGTAAGGACATAGATTTTAATATAGCATTTTAAACAAATTAGCAGCACAATAATAGGGAAAAAAGGATTTGCTGAATTGTTTTTCAATAAATGGGAATTCTGGGACAATCTCACACAACATTGCAACCATCAAAATGTGAGTCAGTTGTCAAGCATCCAAATATAAATCATGTGACCCAGAGGTGGTATTCAGCAGGTTCTGACCAGTTCCGGAGAACCAGTAGTGGAAATTTTGAGTAGTTCAGAGAACTGGTAAATACCTCTGACTGGCCCCGCCCCCATCTATTCTCTGCCTCCTGAGTCCCAGCTGATTGGCTGGATCTTCTTTGGTTGCCCTACACAGGAGAACAGAGCTGGAAAGCAGGTTAGAGAATGGAAAGCTGGAAAATAGGGAGAGAATGGGGATTTTGCAGTAACCTCCCCCTGCCACACCCACCAAGCATACCACAGAACCAATAGTAAAAAAAAAATTGAATCCCACCACTGATGTGACCATGGGGATGCATGGTCATAAATGTGAAAAATGGCCATAAGTCACTTTTTTCAGTGCCTTTGTAACTTTGAAAAGTCATTAAATGAACTATTGTGAGTCAAGGACTACCTGTATTTAACTTACTTAGAAACCCTTTCAGGCCTTTCAGTTGGATCGCAGAAACAGCAGAAGAGAAATTAAACTGGGGTGGAAAACTTCAAAAACAGGAACACAAACAATCCCTCCTGACTAAAAGAACAAGCTTGAAGCTCCCCAGGAATCTGTCTCACCCTTATTTGGGTGATATCACTGTGGCGTCGGCCTGCCTGCTGTGACCCTTGGCTACCAAAATTAAATATCACCTTTAGTCTGGAATAAACATGACCTTCAGTTCTTTAAATGTCTAAATAGAAGCTCTCCATCCTTTGCAATTCATCAACTTATCATGGTCTAAGATCTCGGGACATATGATTCTGCCACTGTTTGGTATAG
Organism: Notechis scutatus; assembly: GCF_049901735.1. Lineage (NCBI taxonomy): Eukaryota > Metazoa > Chordata > Lepidosauria > Squamata > Elapidae > Notechis > Notechis scutatus. The sequence goes on along the minus strand of NC_142025.1, from coordinate 16,628,191 downwards.
GGGTTGGCAACAATAAGGCACCAGATCAAAAGAGCACCTTCTAAGCACAATTGCTGAGAATCTCTAGCAGCAGTTCCTTTTTAAATATTGGTTGGTTTATTTCAATGCCACCAACATAATGTAACTTGTAGGGATGTGTACAACAAAGCATCATTTATTAATGGTAAATAATCCCCTCACACATACTTGCTAGTCATTTCCGGCTTGCTAGTCATTTCTTGCTAGTCATCCGGGGGCCGGATCTGGCCTAGGGGTTGCTTAGATCTGGCCCATGAAAAATAGTGAAGGCCTGGCTCTGCCAGCAAATACATAGCTCGCAAGGGCCACATTCAACCCACATGCAGCCCTTTTTTTGATGGCAAAGCGTTGCAGGAGGCCATCCCAGCTGAAAACGGAGCTCGGGAGCCTCCTTTCCCTGATGGAGCTCTCAGGCCACCATCCCTGACACTAGTGATGTCATGCTGGCCATGCCAACCCTGGCCATGCCCAGCCCCCTGAAGTCAAACGCAACCCTGATCAGCGGTTGGATTCAAAAAAAATTATTACTGGTTCTGTGGCATGGTTTGGTGGGCGTGGCGTGGTTTGGTGGGCGTGGCGTGGTTTGGTGGGCGTGGCTTGGTGGGCATGGCAGGGAAGGATATTGTAAAATCTCCATTCCCACCCCACTCCTGGGGGAAGGTTACTGCAAACTCCCATTCCCTCCCCATCCCACTAACCTGCTTTCCAGCTCCGTTCTCCTGTGCAGGGCAACAAAAGAAGACCCAGCCAATCAGCTGGGACTCGGGAGGCAGAGAATAATGGGGGCGGGGCCAGTCAGAGGTGGTATTTGCCAGTTCTCTGAACTACTCAAAATTTCTGCTACCGGTTCTCCAGAACTGGTCAGGACCTGCTGAATACCACCTCTGACCCTGATGTGGCCCTCAATGAAATCGAGTTTGACACCCAACTTGTAAACAAGAAAATAAAAGCATATTCTGCTTTTTTAATGAAAACTTTAATCAACAATAATTTAAGAACTTATTATTAATATTAATATTATTAGGAATGCTATAGTCTTTAAGAAGCAGTGGGTCCACACACAATACCATCCCTTTCCCACCCACCCCTGCCACTGGCAGTCCACAGAGCCAGAAAAATTGGGGATTCACTGCTTTAGCCAATTTGTTTTTTTTTAAATGCATGCTATTAAATACCTTGCTTGAGAGAAAGCCAAGACAGAGTATACAAGTCCAAACTAACTGAAGATTCTTAAAAGTTTAATAAAGCACAATTAAAAGCATTCATGACAAGGGAATGATCAAAATATTAGAAGCCAGTGGGCGTAGAAAGGTATGCAGTTGGCAAATGTGACAGTCAGAGGCCTTCTGAGGAAACAAGAAACCAGCCTGAATTTCTAGTTCATTGCTATCTGGTGGCAATCAATACAAATATTAACTCTGCGCCTTGCACATCTGATTTTGTCACAGAGTTTTGCCTTCAGAAGAAAGGAAACAAAGCTTAACAGAAGGAGGAAGAAACTGGTAAGCCTCAATTATCTGACAGGCTTCTGGGCTACTAATGCAAATGCTGCTATTTTAAGCTAAGGCAGCCAAGAATTACGATCAATAAGTCATTGATATTAAATACTCATACATAGTTTCACTAGTCAAACATTCTTCTGAAATCTGGGGTTTCTAAAGTTTCATATTTTCAGAAGCAATTGGGGATGAGGAGTGACAGGAGCAAATTAATGCAGTTAACTTCCTTTCCTGATACTCTTATCAAAAGATTTCCACCTACAAGAACTTTAATTTACCCCTAAAGTGGATACTACTTGGAGTCAACAAAGCTAAATCCATCTCACTACGTTAAAAGGTTGATCCCAAGAGTCCTAGCATCCAAATCTACTCCCAACACTTCTTTTCTCAACCGCTACATCAGGGGAAAGTAAGGGATGATGGGAACATGATGGTTTTTCATAACCAAACATATTCTCAGTCTTCCTTAAAGGACGGAATTTCCATCATTCCTTGGAATACTATTTCAACCCAGGAATACTATTTATTGGGTAGAAACATATTGTGGTGAAAGGTAAAAAGATTCCAGAGAAGCTTTTTATTATTATTCCCTAATCTGATGTTTCCAGATTCCAGAATGTCAACTACCAGAATTCCCAACTGGCATGAAATTCTATTTTTCTGAAAAATATTGAGTCAATGAAGTTCTTTAGGCTATTATTATGAAAATAAATCTTAAGAGAAGGCTACATACCCTGCACATGGTGACCCATGCAAGGCTGTATCTGCCCTTTCACAATGCCTGGAGGCCGGAGGGATTTAAGTAAAGGACAGCCATTTTTTTACTAAACTCTGGCAAGGCTCAGGCTTTGGGTGCCTGCAACCTCAGGATCATCCTTAGTTCTGGATGCAATTGCAGGAGGCTAGCATAACTAGGACAGCTTTTGCCCAACTCTGGTTTGTACACCAGCTGCAACCTTTCCTAGATCATGACCTCCCTGCACTCAGTTACTCAAGATCGGGTCATCTCTCTTCTGGACTATTGTAATATGCTCAATGGGACTACACATTTGGAAGATTCAACTGGTGTAAAGCAGAGCAGCAAGAGCAATCTTTGGGGCCCCCTAGGATGGCCCATATTATACCTTTGTTTCATTGGTTACTGGTCAGTTTCCAAATTCAGTTGAAGGTATTGGCTATGACCTTTAAAGCCCTTAATCAGTGGTGGAATTCAATTTTTTTTTACTATCGGGTCTGTGGGCGTGGCATGGTGGGCGTGGCAGAGGAAGGATATTATAAAATCTCCAGTCAGAGGTGGTATTTCCTGGTTCTCCGAACTACCCAAAATTTCTGCTACCGGTTCTCCAGAACTAGTCAGAACCTGATGAATACTACCTCTGCCCTTAATAGCATAGGTCCAGGTTACCTGATAAACCATCTTGTCCCACTAGAACAAGCTTGTCCTACTCATGCTAGCAAAGAGGGCCTAATATGGATCCCATCAGGCAAAGAATTCTGACTATCAGGATCCTGAAGAATATCCTTCTCTGCTGCAGCACCCACCCTTTGGAACATCCTGCTATCAAGGCTAATAACTGCCCCCACCTTTCTATCCTTCCTCAAGAGCCTGAAGATCTGGCTTTACTGGTTGGCCTGGGGACCAGATGGGGGAATTCCATGTTGGAAGTGGTTGCTGGATTGAGGGCAGATTCCACATACACCTCTTGTTCTCTGGTCTCCACCCAGCCATCTTTTTGTTATCATATTGATCTTGTTCTTTTTCATTGTTTATTCTATTGTTCTATTGTTTTACTTCTGTTCACACTCTTCATTTATTCCTTTTTGTTGTTATAAGCTGTCCAGAGTAGCCCACAGAGAGATAGGAGCAAATAAATTTAACAAATAATAAAATAATAATAGCATTGCCTAATATTATCTTAAAACATCTAATGCCATAGGAAATTTGTGTAATTTGTGTAATTTAATAATCTAATTTCTTGAATAATCTTCTACATGACAATGGTTACTTTGTTATAGTCAGAATGCTTCAAGCTAGTCTTCAAATTAAATCCATTATGTCAAAATACATGTGAAATACAATGAAAATGTTATGTCAAGATTTTCCATTCTATCAAGATAATGTATATTTGAAGTTAAATATTTAATGTAGCTGTAGAAATATTTATCATACAATGCAGTGAAATAAAGTAAGTTTCAGAGGCATCCTTCAAGTTTAACAAAGTATGCATTTCCTAAGGACATTTTTATAGTTCTCTCTTGAGAATTTGGCTTTGAGTAAAACTTCTAAATGTTTGTATCACATTGTTAATTCATTTTATTCCTTTAGATTTATAACTTTAATTAGAACAAACATCATTATAAAAAAATATTACTTAGCAACTGATCTCTTTGTCAATTCCAAGTTATTTGTTTTAAATGCTACAATGTTCTTTCCCCCCCAATTCTTTATTAATCTGGAAAAAGGATATAACTCAAGTAATTTGTAAAATGAGAGAAGCATGATAGATTTGCTGAAAATACAGTAAACTATTAAACACGGTTTCTACTCGGACTGTTTTAAAATTCAATGTTACCTTCTTTTCAGGTAAAGTCTTCCAGTTCTCCGTAGAATATTAGCATCAATAATTTATCAGTGCTCACATACAAGAAATAGTCTTCTTTGCCGTATTAATACTCACTCTGTCTTTGTCATCAGCCACATCACGGAGAATGTCATCACTGTCTAGGATTCCACCATCACTATGTTCTAGACGATGCACCTGTATCCAGTAGTTTGGATCCTGCACACAAAAAAAGAAAACTATTAGATATCACTAAACATCTATGGCTTATGAGTCAATAACTATTGCTTATTTGATGGTACTCTCCACAATGAATTTTCATGCCTTCCAAGTAAAGTTGCCTTCTATAAATCAATTGCATTGATAGTAATAGCATTTACTTATATAGTGACTCACAGTACTTTACAGCCCTCTCTAAGTGATTTACAGAGTCAGCATATTGCCCTCAACAATCTGGGTCCCCATTTTACCGACCTCGGAAGGAAAAAAAGGTTGAGTCAACCTTGAGCCTGGCGAGATTCAAACTCCCAAATTGCAGGCAGCCAGCAGAAGTAGCCTTCTAAACACTGTGCCTCAATGGTATTGATCACTGAGGAGTGTGGTGGCAAGCTAGTTAAAATGCAGTACTGTAGGCTAACTCACTGCCAGCAGTTTGATCTTGACCAGCTCAAAATATTGACTCAGCCTTCTATCCTTCCAAAGTCAGTAAAATGAAGACCCAGATTGTTGGAGGCAATATGCTGACATTTGTAAACCACTTAGAGAATGCTGTAAAGAACTATGAAGTGATATATAAGTCTAAGTGCTATTGCTATTGTGTCATTTAGTGGTAGCAGATTCTCAAAGTATCCAAATATTAAAATTCCTTTCATTGAAAAAAATCAGGGATAGAATTGGGAGACCTGTGAAAGTATTTGATCCTACTACGGTGACTTTTTTTAACATGAACATGTGTAACCAGCGGAAAATGTTTACTCCCATATTCCTAAATAGCATCTCTTTCAGGAGCCAAGCACGAATTAGGATTGCCGTATTTCATTGCAAAGATCTGAAGAACCAGAAGAGGGAAATACCATCTAACAACAGAAAATTATATCTAACATTTAAAAGAAAGAATTTTTTTTTTAAAGAAATACATTAAGGTTATAAGGAATATTTTTAAAAAAATAAAAAAGGAACAGAAAATTGCAATACATAATCAATTTTCCAAGATATTCCACATAACATTTCAGTGAATCTTTACCATATTTTATTATAATCCCTATACCAACAAGCAGTGTGTTAATGTTGCAAATAATGTAAATTCTGTAAACTAGTGAGAAGTTATATTTTTATCATTCCAATGTAGCAGGACAAGTTTCAAGTTTTTCTACTAATAGAGGTTAGGAAAATCCAGTTTCTTCATTTAGATATCTATTTTCACCTAAGTCTATGTTTTTTTTTAAAATCAGAATATTTAACCTTGCCTCAAAGTTGATTCAATATATGCAAAGACCTCCTCCCTTAAAAGGAATACTTAGAGAACCTCGTATAAAAATATGTGTAAATGAAGCATTAATTCCATGATGATTTACCCAAAAGTTTTCTATAAAGCAGTGGAGTCTAGAAAAGCAAATAGGCTTCATTTTTTCCCTTGAATAAGACATATTAAGATCTACTAACATTTTTAAAAGCTCAGATACGGCCATCTAGTATCTGAGAAGCAGTCACATCCCAATCACTACAACAAAAGAGACCTACTATGGATCTATCTATCAAAGAATGTTAACTGGCAGGATCCATCTGCTGTGGCCCACACCCTTTGGAGGGGAGGATCCCTCTCCACCCTTTTGACCATCTGCAAGAACCTTAAAACCTGGCTCTATCAGCTGGAGTGGGCCCCAATGGGAGTGACAGCGTAGAAAGAAGCCTCCTATTCTAATCTTTATTCAATGTCTCTTAGCCATATTCATTTTTATATTATCTTTTTATCACTTTGTAAGCCACCCAGAGTTGTTTCAACAGTGAGAAGGATGGCGTAAATAAGTTTAATAAATATGTAAAAAAAATAAACCTTAGAGGTAGAGGCATTTGTGCATGCATGTAATGGAACCCTGTGCATGAAAATGACTTGTTTGTAAGTCAGGTGAGTAGGGTACCCATGTAACTAAACAGTAGCTTGTCATGCCATGTGCATAACCTGCTATGAAAGAAAATTTGGCTCTTACTGGAAATATACAGTAGGGAATTGAAATGCTTAATTGTAAATGTATTAACAGTGGCTAGAATTGTATTTACTAAAAATTGGAAAAATTAGAAAATACCAACGCAGGAGGAAGTTATTAAAAAAATAATGGAATGTGCTGAAATGAGTAAATTGACATTCAAAATTAGAGAACAAGAAGATAAACAATTTTATAAGATATGGGATTTATTTTATCAATTGTTAGACAAAAAGATACGGTAATGAAATATGTTAGAGAATTTTATAATACTAGGATAATAGAATTATACAGAAAATAATATAAAAATGTACTACTATTGGATGGAGTTAGGATGATGTAATGAATTGTTATAATATAAATTAATTTAATTAATTTAAATAAATATAAATTAATTTAAAATTTTGAATATCTCGTATAAAATGATGGAATAATAGTTTAGTCAAATAAATGATTAACAATGATAATAATGTATACATATATATTAGATAGATAATATGAGCATTTATACAAACTGTAAGTGAGGACTATGGAGAGGATGCACAAAAGATTTGTAACCAACCGACACACTGTATGTAGATAATTGGAAGATGGTTTTATGTTTTATGTTTTGTTTGTGTATGTTTGTCTAAAAATAAAAATTCTTTTAAAAAAAAGAAAAGAAAATTGGGCTGAACTTGACATCAAACTCCCTGGGCTGCAGTCAGGCATCAGAACTTTGACAGTGATAGAGACTGACAGGAAGCCAGTATGGATGACTGAAACCAAGCACCAGCAAGATTTTAGTAACCAGGCAGCATCAAAAGGATGAGCTTAGTTAGGAATGCCAGTTCAAAATTAATTATGGGCATGGAAAAATAAATGTAATAGTTTTCTCAAGGCAAAAGAATCAAAACAAGGGAGAGAAAAATGTTTTACCCTTCTTGAACTTGATTCAATAGTTCAATATTTCTGAAATTGTTTTCTTCCTCAAACCAAACGAATCCATTTGTAAACTTTGACATAGATAGAACAGATGGTATGAAGCCAAGGGCATTGCTAGATTGGAGCAAATAAGCAACTAACACATTCTTCAACAATTAATCACAAACCAGTTATGCTTGGAGCCAATAGCAGAGCATGTTTGACAAAGATTTGGTTGAATATAATAGCTGTTGGGTTTTTTTTAAATACAGGTGAACCTTTTGAAGTTGTCAGGTTAACTAAGGTTGTAGGAGACTTAATGATATGAATTCAGGAATGTTCACAGAGCAATTCAAAAAGAAACAACTACTATAAAGCCACAATTTCCTGGTAATACAGTTTATCATATTTGTTTACCTGTTTAGAAACAGCATTATACCAATGATAAATTACTATGACATGTATGACGTACTATGTAGCAGTACATCAACCTAAAAAAAAATATTATTGATTTACACAGCTTATAAAGAATTATTAACAATTGTTACCTTTTATTATTCTTGTAAAATGCTGTTTTAAACACAAAATTTAAGCATGAATATAATAAAATGATGATGATGATATGAGTTCACTTTTTAGATAACAGATTTAGTTGTGGCTGTCTAGTAAGGCTGCAAATAGCAGCAAAAAAACAGAAAGGAAAAATAACTAACAAACGAAATCCATATGCTGACTACAAATAACAATATAAAATCTTGTATTTATCATTAAATGTAGACTATGCAGAGACATATTGGGTCATTTTATCATTTTTAAAAAGAAATAGGTAACATGCTCATATTATGGAACTATTCGCTCCCCAATCAAGGTTATACATTTCCTTCCTTCAGGCCAATTGGGTAAACCATAACTATTCATGTATTTTAAGAATAATGTACTAAAATCTCTGAATGTAAAGTTTTTTACCAAAATTCTATTGACATATGCAGCAATTTCAAAGGAAAGCAAGGCTACAGCTGGACAGGATCAAATCATATGAGCTCAAGAATATTCAAATTTCTTCCAATGCCAACATTATAAAATCTGAAGTCCATGCCTTTTTAAGCATTTGTTTAAGTGGTCCATAAGTCAATAATATTTCAATGAATCAACTATATTTTTAAATCCTAAAATCTTTACAGACATGACCCACTGATTCTCCAGAATTGGATATTCTTGGTCTTCACTCCATAATTTAGGTATATAGTAAAATCTTTCATTTTCTATTTTACCATGTAATTGAACTGTTGATTCTTGTGCAAAATTATAACTACCTCAGAGGTTGCTAGACTATCTGGCTCATAGTGTAAGTTTCAGCTGTATATATCACTAAACAAATATTACAATGAGAGTCATATTCAGCATAATGTACAATCTGTAAAATATTTTTATAACCATTAGAAATCAACAGTTCCAAACATGTTGATTTGTTTGGCCCAATATTCAAACTAAAAATCTACTCTGCTATTTTCTAATTTGTAGCACTTGAGACTATATTCCTGGCACTTTTCAAAGCTGAAAATGAAGAGCCACTTTAAATAAACCTGGCACAATTTCAGAGGTATTACATGCTTATATTCCAAGTAGACCAAAGTCATAAAGTCTCGTTCCAAAATGTATCTTATTCCAAAACATATAGATCAGTGGTGGCAAGCTTTTTTCAGCTCCCGTGCTGCTAATTGTGCATGCGCTCGTTCACTCGCGTGCCAACACCCAGAAGACAATTTGTGCTGCCCCCACCCCCTGCACATGTGTGAACGATCCCCTGCAGCACGTTGCATGCAATCCCCTTGCTGCGCTCCACTCATCTGCACATGTGCGCACGATTCCCCCGCCGCACACCGCAAACCTCTGTGCATATGTGTGCAATCCCCTTGCCACATGCCACTCATCTGTGCATGCGCAAGATTCCCCCGCTGCATGGCTCTGCGCATGCATGCTCAATCCCCTTGCTGCGTGCTGCTCATCTGTGCATGCGCGTGATTCCCTTGCCGCGCACTGCTCATCTGCGCATGCGTGCCCGATCCCTCCACGTACCACACATCTCTGCACATGTGCACGTGTCTCCTGCAAATCCGCCCCCAGATTCATGCATGCACACCAGATGCATGCACACCAGATACCCAACAATCAGCAGTTGGGCGGCAGCGGTGTGCATGCATGCGCAGTGGGGCTCTTCCGGGCAAGCTCTCACATGCCAGGGGAAATGGCTCTGTGTGCCACTTCCAGCACACGTGACATAGGTTTGCCATCACGGATATAGATCAGGAGTGGGATTCAATTTTTTAACAACCGGTTCTGTGGGAGTGGCTTAGTTTGTAGGTGTGGCTTGGTGGTCATGTGACTGGGTGGATGTGGTTTGGTGGTCATGTTATTGGCTGGATATGGCCAACTCAATATCACTCACATCGAGGCATGCATCTCCTCACCTGGCCTCTCATGACTGTGGGAATGCTGCAACAATCATAAGTGTGAAAAATGGTCATAAGTCACTTTTTTCAGTGCCATTGTAACTTTGAATGGTCACTCCACACAAGCAAAGTACCAACAAAGGAGGGGAAAAAAACTCCAGAGAAGTTCCTGAGACAGGAAGTCTAGTCCTACCAGGGTTAACGGAGAGGCAGTTTCTGTAAGCAACACCAGAACGTTTCCTTCCTGCCTTCCTTACAGGATTAGGCCAGTAATTTCTTCTAACAACCGGTTCTCCGAACTGCTTAGAATGTTAACAATCGGTTCTAGAGAATAGGTGCGAACTGGTAGAATCCCACCCCTGATATAGATGATAATATAAAGGTCTAAAATCTTATAGAATTAAGTTTAATTGTAACATTAAACTTGTCCCAAAAGATTTTAACTTTGTTATATTTAATGAAATTACAGGTATTTTTACAGGTATACATTCAGACATATATGGTGACACATTTTGAAAAAATCACAAACCCAAGTATTTTAAAGGATCTAAGAAAATTGACAATCCTAATCCTATATAAGAATCTAGAGTAGGTTCCAAAAACAATAAATAAGACTTGTTTTAGCTAATGGTACAATAAACTGTATTGCTGTTATGAGTTTCAATTATTTTGATTATGACATTAGCCATAACTTTAATAGTGTATATAGGAACACTTTATATTCAATGCTGAGTGCCACTGCACAATATCTTAAGACAATCTAATGTACAAACTAAGGGTGGGAGAACCAAACTGAAGATGAGGGGAAAATAAGATATACTTGGGTGCCCTTCATAGGTTGAAAAACAAATCAGTTTTTAATAAATGTAGCCACTAGGTGGAGATACTAAATTGTAATACTGTACAATGAACAAAAGAGAGTGGAAGCGAAAAGCCCAACCTTACTAGAATACATTCTACATTTAATTTGAATCCTATCAAAAGCCTTTCCAGCATGTAACTAGATTATCAGCCAATTCCAATTTATTTGCTGTAATATCCATGCTATCAATCATCACATAAATATTGTCATATACTTGTTTTATTTATCAATCTAGATTGATATGGATGAATTATAGATAATATAATCCTTTGTAACCTCATGGCTAATATTTCAGGCAATATTTTACTGTCCACATTAAGCAAATATATTGATCTATACTTTGCACATCTTACACGATCTTTCTCAAGTCTTAATATTACTGTAATATAATCCTCATAAAACAATAAAGGAAATACAGAAATATTAAATGATTTATTAAAGACTTCCAATGATAAGCCTCTAAAATGCTTTTGGAGGAGTGTAGGTTTATTATATTTTAATCAGTATAATATATGTAGGTTTTAGTTCTTCGCTATATAATCACAGGATTTTCCCAACTCCGTTGCTGCAGAATTTCTTTTTCTTTTTAATTAATGTCGTAACATTTTCTTTTTCTTCCCACATTTCCCCCCAAGTGCAGAGTCCACTTTTTGGTGGATCAATAAAAAGTTCATCTCTTGTTCATCTATTGATTGCAACAGGAATTGACCTACTGGCTTGTCACATGAGCCTGACATTGTGAGCTGAGAGGGAGGAACTGGCCCAAAGTCACCCAGCCAGCTTTCATGTCTAAAGTAGGACTAGAATTTACAGTCTCCTGATATTTAGCCAGCTCACCACTCAACGGAACTGTTTTCAAATTCCAAGATATTTTCCCATATTCTTTCACCTGAGCATTTTATGTTAGGAATCATTCAGTTACTAAAACATATATCCAACATCCAAACATATATCCAAAACAATTTTTTCCCTAAGTCATATATAACACATATTGAAACTAGCTTTTTGATACACCCCTTCTCTTCACAATCTCAATTTTGTGTGTGTGTGTGCGTGTGTGTGTACGTGAGATATTTAATGTGCTATGTGAGCTAGGTGGCATAGGTACACATTTTCCCCCTCCCAATCACTTCGCTGTTGGCAGCAGAGCTCAAAAGAAAACGAAAAAGAAAGCTTTTATGCTCATAAAGAAAACAGATTACAAAACAAAGTTATCATTCTTCAATCTTACGAGTTGGACCTCCCTTGCTCTGCTCCCCCATAGTTCTTAGCTTGTATAAAAGTTTAAATTTATAAGAACCTTAACAAATTAACCTAGGGGATTAAAAAAAACAACACTGGAAAGCAGAATCTGAGAGGGCAAAATAATGAGTGAGTAAACAGAGGGGCCCACAAAAATCCAACTCTGCTCATATTAGTTGTGTGTGGATTCTGAAAATTATCTGGGAGAAGTGCTCCAGATCTGGCATGCTTTAAAAAGTTAACCCCTTAAAGCAGCCTTCCGTAGAAACTTGAAAAAAGAATGCGGCTATTTTAACTCACAACCAAGAGGTTGAGAAGTGCTTGTAAAAAACATTCAAGTACTTCTTCTAAATCAGTTTTGAAGCACGTAAATAATACTCAACTACAATTGAATCCAGAATTTCCATTGCTGAGCAAGGCAGTTGTAAAGGGAATTGCACCCAATGTTAGTTTTTTTTGCCATGGTTATGGTGAATCTGGCTTCTCCTCCCCTCATTCAATTTTCTTGTTGGATTGAGAAAGTCACAAATGTTGGCCACCTGGATGCTGCAACCATTATACACATCAGTTGCCAATCACCTAAATTTGATCACTGTGCCCATAAAGATGCTGCAATGATCATAAGTGTGAGGACTGGCCATAAGCGACACCTTTCAGTGTCACTGTAACATTAAATGGTCTCTAAATGGATCGTTGAGAGTCAAGGACTTCCTGTATACATATAAAAAAGGCTATAGGTACTTATTCAAAATGCCAGATTTTAGATGTAAAAAAAATAATCAAATAAATCGCTTCAGATTTTTTTCCCAGCTTTAATATATAATATACAAGTGTACAATTCAATTGAAAAACAAACTGAAATTTTTGGAGGGGAAAATAAAACAATCAACCAATGGAACAGCTTGCCCTGGGAAGTTGCAGGAACATCATCACTTGACACTTTCAAGAAAAAATTGGACTGCCATTTGTCAGAAAAGGTGTAGGGTCTCCCGCTTGGGCGGGGGGGGGGGGGTGGACTAGATGACCTACAAGGTCCCTTCCAACTCTGATTTTCTGCTATCTAATAAAAAAATACAATAACATGGTTTCTTAAACGTGCACATTAGCTTGTCAGTAAGAATGTGGCTGTGTTCAGAATTAACCAATCATATTCAAACTGATGGTACATAGTAGTACATGCCTGCCATCAATTAAAATGACTCTGATCAAGCCCATATAATGTTCAGAAGCTGTTCCAGGATTTTTCTGAGTTGTTTCGTATAGCAATAGGCATAGTCTGCCAAGAGTTTCCAAAGCATTAAAAGGATCTGATTGTTAGAAGGTATCAGACAGAAGGGCACAAAACAATTTCCAAGATATTGGATATACCATGGAACCCAATGAAGAGAGTTATCAACAGGAGGAGAAAATATGGCATAACAGACACATTTCCAGGAACTGGGTGTCCTTCCAAAATAGGTCAAAAAACAAGAAAATTGGTCTGAGAGGCTGCCAAGAGACCTACAGCAACATTAAAGGAGCTAGTAGGTACTGGTTGTGTGCTACATGTGACAACAATTTTCTGTATTCTTATATGTCTGAGCTGTGGGGTAGGGTGGCAAGATGGAAGCTTTTTCTTACAAAAAAAAAAACCTTGACATTTTAACAGGTATCTGTAGACTTTTAATATCCATTGTATACTGCAAGTGGACACCTAGGGCCTCACTTACAATTCTCCCAGGTAAAAGTCCCAAATTTCTCAACTCCGTATTTTTACCTGATATATTGTGTGAACCATACCACATACACTCACATATAAGTCCATCCATGGTTACCTTGGGTTTTTTAACTCAAATACTGTGAAAAATATTCAACTTGTGAATAAGACAGCTCTTAAAATGTTTATGTTTTAATTTTCATAATTGGCTTATCCATGGATAATTGACAGATTAGCCATTTCTCATGGTGCTTTGGTTAAAATGTCAGCTTAGCTATATAAATGGAGTTATCAGCAAATATGTATAAAGAATAGAAAAGTGCTTTAAGCATTGCTATACATACTCACAAATAAGCCCATCTTCAGATAAGCCAAAACCATTTTTTGGGATTCATTTTGGCATCTAAAATTCTTGGCTTATTTGTAAATATATATGGTAAGGAGCTGCTGAAAGGCCAGGATGAACAGGTTGTTCTACAAGCTTTAATTTAACTGACTTCTTGTGCAAACAACAGTAGACAACCCACTCACTTTAGCCAAGTGTATTAAAAGCATGCTTAATATATATTTATAATCAGATTTTAAAAACAAGAATATCAATAGTCAAAAGATTATTGAGGCATATGCTGTAATCCAGGGGTCCCCAACCGCCGGTCCGCGGACCGGTACCGTGCCGCGGAACAAGCCTTACCGGGCCGCTGGTTGCTGGGCGCCGCCATCTTTTTGGTAAAAAAGCAATTTTTCGTCAAAAGATGGCGGCGCCAGCGCTCGGTGAGCTTTTCCGGGTAGAAAGCCATTTCTACCTGAAAAAGCTCACCAGAGCGCTAGCGCCGCTTTTTTTTCGAAAAATCACTTCGGTGACGTCACCGGAAGTGATTTTTCGTCAAAAAAAGATGGCGGCGCCCAGCTGACGCCGGAACCGGGCCGCGGCGTCGAAAAGGTTGGGGATCCCTGCTGTAATCCACTACAGTTGTACAAGAAAAAGGCTGGAAATATAACAGAGATACATTTAGTGCATACTAGCCAACCTGTGCCCTTGTTTGAGAAATATCTTCTTATTTAAACAGAGAAACAGAACAATCCCAGGTGGACAAAAAGCAGTGAGAATGGGAATGACTTCTGACTTCCTGCCAGCTTCCCCATTGACCTTTCTTCCTTCCCTCCCTCCCTCCCTCCCTCGACAGAAAATTTACTTGAATATGTATGTATGTATGTATGTATGTGTGTGTGTGTGTGTGTGTATGTATGTATGTATGTATGTATGTATGTATAAAATATATATCCAGAAGCTATATTTCCAGTAATGGAAGAACGGAGCAAAAAACTAGCCCTATACAATCATTTAGACTTATATACCACTTTGTAATATTTTACCAGCCCTAAGTGTCAGCATATTGCTCCCAACAATCTGAGTTGTCATTTTACTGATCTTGGAAGCAGTGGTGGGATTCAAAAAAATTTACTACTGTGGCTGGGGAAGGTTACTGAAAATCCCATTCCCTTCCCATCCCACTAACCTGCTTTCCTGCTCCTTTCTCCTGTGCAGGGCAACAAAAGAAGACCCAGCCAATCAGCTGAGACTTGGGAGACAGAGAATAGATGGGGGCGGGGCCAGTCAGAGGTGGTATTTGCCAATTCTCCGAACTACTCAAAATTTCCACCACTGGTTCTCAAGAACTTGTCAGAACTGGCTAAATACACCTCTGCTTGGAAGGATGGAAATACCTTGAGCCCCGTCAGGATCGAACTCCTGGCAATATTGCATTCTAACCACTGCGCCGCCAGGGCTGTCTAATTAATCCTCTACAATTGCATGTTCTGCACAAATCATGTTCTCCATCTACCTCTCTCTCACACACACACATATCCATAGAAAGGTGCGGGGGGGTGGGGTGGAAACACTATATCAGAATCCCTTTAGTGAGCCAGCTTACTAAAGCAGCCACATTTTTTTCCAGCCTCACATGTAAGACTGAAAAAGAAAAGGCATGGTTGCTATAATAAATAGGTACTAGCAAGGCTACTACAGTCCAAGGGCTCCAAAGTATTTATGTTTGGATGAAAGCAGCTTCAATATGGACTCCATCTTCATTCTTCAGAAATGGGAATCTGAAACAAAAGGATGCAGCCAAGGAACCTATTTAAAATTCCAGCCTCTCTTGTTTCCTTCAACCCCTCCTCCCCCCAAGTCAGTGTAGACTTATTTGGCTGGTTTTCGTCTTTCCTCCTAAAGATATTTCTTCCTCCTAAAGATTTGTTGGAAAGATCTGCTACAATTTTTATTCTTCTTCTGTGTAATGTTAGTTTTGTAGCATAAGCAATATTTCTAACAGACTAAAATATATGTGGCTACAATGGTTCAAGTAATAAAAACCATTCAGACTATTTTTCCCTGAATCAAATAGTAATAAATGTCAGAGTTCAAAGATCTCAGCCAGACTAAAGCTAGCCATTGTTAAGGAAAATATGGTATACTGTCCAAATCAAAGTGTATTCTTCCACTGTCTTTCATTTCCAGGTTTCAGTTGATTAACCTTTAGCTTTAATCAAGGGCAAGTAATGATATCCATCATTGGATATTTATTTCAATGTTATCAAGGTTCCAGTTAAACTCAGTCCTCAGTCCTGAACTGTTATTTTTCTAAGAAACAAATCCATGCTCACAGAGTTTTCTTAGAATCAGCAGAATTACAGACTCCAAACTTTTCACAGCATAATTATATACCGACAGCAACAAGACTTCTTAAACAGTTATTTGCATACAAAGAATGTTCTATTTAGACTATACAATAATCCTGAAATGACTATTTTTAAGGATTGAAAATCAGGGTCCAAATTAAATTTCTATCTCAACTAAACCATTTTTGTTATCAAAAGACAGGTTAGTGATACTACTGCACTATTTCCATGAATCAAATACCATATCAAGAAAACAATCATTTTAAAGCTTCACCCAACACGAGGCAGATAGAGTGACTGATCTATGTTTAAAAATACACAAATGTTTGTATGAAAAGATGTGGAAACATTAGTGTAGGTAAAGGTGGAGTTTCTTAAACTGAACCTAACTCTTGTCCATGTAGTCTGTATGCCAGCAACAGGAAATGTGTCTCACCCTGTCTTCCAGCATGATTTTTCAAATTTCCAGTAAATTGATTATTTCTCAGAAACTCTCACACATGTATAAACTAGATCCAGCTCTGTTTAATTTATTTTAAAAGCAGCCATGATCAGCTGAATTAAAGGCTCCTAAATTATTTGATTCTGATCAACATAAACGTAAAGATAAGAAGAAAGCTAACAAAGGCACTTATGTTTCTAAAAACTGCATTGCTCCCTATTCTTTTATAACACATTAGGACATTCAGCTTCTCATTCAAATTTAAGATGTTCTCCTTTTAGAAGTTAGTTTTTATTTTACATCTTTAGAGTTCCCTGCATGACACTTTGCAAAATTAATAGGCAAATATTTCACCATTGTTCCTGTTTGACAAGGCACAAAAGAATATGTTAGCGAGATGGGACAAAGATAGAAACACTTCAAACTAGCCTGACTAGCTTAATTTACAAATAAATAGGAAAATATGCTTTAAAAATAGTTCTTCTAGCCTTTTGAAAACAATAAATTACTGTGTTGCTGATCTACAGCAACATTTTACCAGCTTTCTATCAAGCAACCAATAATATATAATTATTCTCTTCTAAAAATTGGGAGATAATTGAGAAAAAAGTATCTTTTTTATCAGAAGAGCCCATGGGGCGCTTATGAAGTCTAAGAGGCAGATTATCATCTATGATATTGCAAGATAGCCCTGTCCTAAATAAGACTCTTTCAGACATTAAAAAAAATATTGACGTCGATATGCTTCAACGTGATGTGCTCACAAGCAATGTTGATTGGGTTCCCGTTGGACCACAAAAACATTCATTGATAATACATGAAAAGACGTGACCAGAAATTGCTTGAGAACTCACTGAGCTGCAAAACTAAATACAAGGAAATATCCTCAATTGCTATTTTTCAAATTTTGTCAACTTTAAGATGTGTGGACTTCAACTCCTAGTACACCCTAACCAACTTGCTGACTGGGGAATTCTGGAAGAAGCAATAACCCTAGCAATAGCTATGCAATAGCAGCAAAATTTGGGTCCTCATTTTACAACCTCAGAAGGATGGAAGGCTGAGTCAACCTTGAGCCTGATGAGATTTGAACTTGAAAATTGCAGGCAGGCAAGCAGCCTGCAGTACTGCACTCTAACCACTGCGCCACCATGGCTCATTAGTAGAGTAGGAGTAGGAGTAGGAGTTCAGTCATCTTAAAGATAAGTTTGAAAAACACTGTGCTAGATACTTAGATAAGACGGTGAGAAGCAACTTCGTCAGCATGGTAAACAGATGCATTGTGACTGGACACATCCATCAATGAAGCCATTTTATAAACAGGCAAATCTTCCCTGTGCCAGCCATTTATGTAGATACTTTCTGCCTGCACTCAAAATCCAAACTGAGCCTGTCAAGTCTAAAAACTGTAAATTCAGGCTGAGTTTCCAGATTCATATTTCTGATTTCAATAATTAAAAGTAACGTGGCAAATGTAATTAATACATGGAAGTGTCTTGAAATTAATGAATGTCTGTATTTGATTGTTTTCTGTACTTTGAATAAAGATATTAGTAGGAAAGACTGTTAAAAATATGCCCAATTATGTAAAATTGAATTACATAATATGCCCCATGAATCTTGTAATAAAATCACCTTCAAGTCAAGTCCAACTCCTAATGGCTGTTTCCGTAATAACTGTATGGATATGGATAGTCACTATTTTTTTCTGGATTTTTTTTTTCAATTTCTCAATCTACCTTACAGCCCTGTAGTCTTCCTTGTTTTACAACCGTAATTGAGAGCAGAACTGTGATCATACATTGCGGTAGTCGTTAAGAAGATCATGACATAACTATGCCCAATTGTATGACCTTTTTTACAACAGCTGTTAAGTGAATACTGCAGCTGTTAGCAAACCTGTTTTCTTCAATGGTCTTTTTTTTGCTGGAAATGGAAATAAAGATCAGAAAGTGGCAAAAAAACCAACAGCCTAACAATCATGATCATGTGACCATGGAACACTACATAAATGACCACAAGTGCAAGTTGGTTGCAAAGCCCACCGAATGTGATCACATGACTTTTAGAGGGAGATATATATGGCCATTGGAACTTTAAAAATGGTTCATAAATACTATATATCTGGGGAGATCTGTGGTAACTTTGAACTTTCACTAAGTATAGAGTAAGAACTGGTCTTACCTTGTACTGCACTGGTGTTACTTGTACTGTACTGGCCTCCTCAGGCCAATCAAGCAAGGAGGCCACATGCTAAACAAGTCTACACAGACCTGTGCCACTTCACTAGAAACTCATAAAAAAGAAATGAACTATCACTAAAGGGGTATAATTGTAGCTCAGATTGAAATAATGGGTCCTTGGTGCTCTCTGAGCTTGGTTTCTTTCTTGAGGACATTTCAATACCCAACTAGATAACATCATCAGTGCTAGTAAGGAACGGGATTTGAAACGTCTGCAGAAAAACAACCATGTTCAGAGAGCACCAAGAAATGAAATTAGTCCTCACCCAGAGATATTTCAGGAGATAAATTAATTTTGTATGAGAAATTTTTAATTGCTGAAATTCCTATAGTCCCATCCTTCTCAGATCAGATCATTCAGTTAACAAAAGTTCTGAGAATCGTGTCTGGAAAAGTAAATTTTGGTCTGATATACAGTAGCTGCCAAAGATCTTAATGCTTCCTCTTCCCAACTAATGTCCCCCCAAGTAAGCCCGTCAGAGTCTCCTGATAATGAAGTGGGTGGCATATAAATTTAATAAATAATAAATAAACCTCCCATTGAAGGATTGCCCAGGCCAAATCCAGCTTAGTTTCTGAGTTTACCCAAGGACCAACCTGGTGCTGCCATCTACTGAAATAATGGTAACTTAAGAAAGTATCATTACAAAATCTGTATTAGCTGCTCTACATTTCTGGATGGACCAGCTTACCAAGAAAACTGGATAAACAGCTTGGTACATTCACTTAGGAAATAAGACAAGTCAAATCTTATTTCCTGCCTACACCCAGTTACATTTTCTCTATGATGACATTTTGAGAGCGTCTTCACAAGTTGGAATTACACAACTTTGGAAGATTTAGACCATCTCTTCCCAATGCCCAAACAATCCTTACTTCAGTAAGACTCGCTGCATTATTTCGTGCCCATCTTAGTTCAGTGCTATTTTTGCAAGACACAATTTCTGCATACTCATTTTGCCTTCAATATTACTCTGGAGAAGTGAGTGGAAAAAGCTTTCTCTGCCATTTTCAACTCACTGCAATTATTGGTTCTATCTGAGCTGTGCTTGAAAACAAATCACCCATGTTGTAGCATTAGTATGGATGTGAGAGGGAAGTTAATCCTTCTTGGTTGTTCCCTTGTATTTGTAGCTTAGTGTATTCTAGTCTTACATTCTGGAGTAAGAAATCTTAATAAGTAACCTTATATTGAAGAATTATTTGCAGGCAGGTAAACAGGGTGGGGTAAACACAGCCTCAGCCCATGAGAAGGAATCCCCACCAATCTGTATGTTTTGGCAGAGAGCTCAATATTAATATTACACAAGATAATCCATAAGCATTAGGGTCTTAAGAAGTTAATAGATATAATAGAGAATAATAGAGTTGGAAGGGACCTTAGAGGTCTTCTAGTCCAACCCCCCTGCCTAGGCAGGAAACCCTACGCCACTTCAGACAAATGGTTATCCAATCTCTTCTTTAAAAGCTCCAGTGATGGAGCATTCACAACTTCTGGAGGCAAGTTGTTCCACTAGTTAATTGTTCTATAACAGTCAGCAATTTTCTCCTTGCCACGTCTTGGTCTACCCAAACAAGGACCTTGACCTATTCATAAAAAATAATAAAGGCAGGATATAAATTAATTAAATAAATTAATAACCAATATAGTGTTCTAGACAGTCTTTTAGCATTATCTAAAATAATATAAGGCATTGGAAATCAGAAATACGGATAAAATTTTAGATTGCAGGCAAAGAAGTTGCCTTTTTTTTCATTCTATTCTAATAGTTTTTAAGAAATGCTTTCTGTCACTTTAAAAAAAAAAAAGCCCTGTCTCACTCATATAAAATTTAATATAACCTCTTTTCCAATGTGCAAAACCAAAAAAAAGAAAGAAAGAAAGAAAGAAACCCTCCTTAAGAATGTGTATTTTATTACAATGACCTGTCTTACCGTTCAGCAAACT
Source organism: Notechis scutatus (assembly GCF_049901735.1). NCBI lineage: Eukaryota > Metazoa > Chordata > Lepidosauria > Squamata > Elapidae > Notechis > Notechis scutatus. Next base: position 16,607,447 of record NC_142025.1, on the reverse strand, counting down.
GGCTGTAGACAAAACAATATTCTAATTACAGGACTTTGCTTACCCAAATCTGAACACCATTAACAGTGGGAGGAAAAGCAGCACTGCAGAGCTAATGTGCAGATCAATAACAAGATGGGCAAATGCTATTCAGAACTAAGCAGGACTGTCTTCATTAAATATCAGTATGTCATCAGCATCACTTTTCAGAGCTGAAGAAATGGTGTCACCTACTGGAATATAAAAGTAAGTGGCTTGTTCTACAAACAAATGAAGTGAGAATAAGGCTTTCAAGTGTGGTGACTCTATGACAGCTAGAGGAAATCAAAGAGTTAGGCTACTTAATAATTCTAGATTAACTATTCTGAATGCATCACAGTACATTCCATTGCCAATTAAAGTGATTGTTAATTGCATTGCCCTCAATTCTATGACTTATTTGTTACAGTTGTTAAGGGAATCAACGCAGTTGTTGAGTAAATCACATGGTTGGTAAACAAATCCAATTTCCCCCCTTGACTTTGATTGTCCAACCAGCTTGTTTATGGGTTGCAAGCTGGAAAGGGACAATTTGCCGCAGCCAACTTGCTGCTGCCAACTCACCATGGCCAACTCACCATGGCCAACTCATTGCAGCCAATTCTCTACAAGCAGCTCGCTGCAGGACAATTTGCTACATACAACTTGCCACAGGACTACCCAATGAGGGACAATGTAACAATTTATGTAATTATTTAAAATAAAATTTAAAAATATTTTAATCTTTCCCATTCACATTTTATTCTGTTCCTCTTTTTGCATCTTTTCTTTAGATTCTATTCCACCATTCCTTTGATAATAGTGTAACTCTTGTCCCGCAGCGAGTTGTCCTGTGGTGAGATGGTCATGGCAAGTTGTCCTGCAGCAGCCACTAGATCAAGTTGGCTCTCAAACTTGCAAATGTCAAAGCTGGAATCAATTTTGTTACGCTGATTAAATTGCAGCTTTGATATTTGAAAGTTTGGGAGCCGGTTTGATCGAGTGCTTAAGGCATCAGGCTAGGAGACTGGGAATTCTAGTCCTATCCGAGCCATGATAATCAGGTGGGTGATCCGGGATCAGTTGCATTCTCTCAGCCTAACCCACTCTAGCCTGGTGCCTTAACCATTAGATCAAACTGGCTCTAAAACTTGTAAATGTCAAATCTAAAATCAATTTTGTTGTGATGTGGAATCACGCTATAGGGTAGTGATGGCGAAACTTTTTGTTGGGGTGTGCAGACACCCACAATGCAATGCATCCCCCCGTGCACGCGTGTGCAATACCCCCACCCCCTTACCTGCACTGTGCAGGCATGCGCCTCTCAGCTAATTTTTGGCCCATTTGAGGCTGTTTTTGCCCTCCCAGAGGCTCGAGGAAAAATGGCCCCGTTTTTCAACCTCCCAAGGCTGCAGAAGCTTCCCTTGAGCCACCAGGAGGGCAAAAACAACATCAAACAGGCTGAAAATTAGCTGGGAGGCGCGCACATGCGCAGTGCAGGTAGGTTTGGCTGGGGCTCGCATGCCCACACAAATGGCTCTGCGTGCCATCTGTAGCATGCGTGCCAGAGGTTCACCATCATGGCTATAGAGCAATGCATGCCAGAACAACTAGACACAAGGAAAGTTTTCCCCCATGCCATCATTTTGCTAAACAACTAATTCCCACAACACTGTCAAACTATCTAATAAGGCTGTATTACTATGATTCTTTCCATCTTTCCTATTACCTATCTCCTCATCTTCTTACGATTATAACTTTGTTGTTTGTATCTTACAATTTATATTGTTTTATTTAGTATTGTTTTATTTATTTACTTTATTGATTGCTTCTGACTATCACTAAGTGTTGTATTGTAAGATTTAAGGTGAATGTATTTTTATAATCATTATAAATGATTTATCGTTTATTGCTTTTGTATGTACACTGAGATTGTACCAAAGAGATTATGCCAAAGACAAATTTACTGTGTGTCCAATCACACTTGTCCAATAAAGAATTCTATTCTATTCTATTTTGTTTTTATTGTTGGCTGGTATTCTGTTGTGTTTTGAAAATCTAAGTAAGACACCATCCACATAATCAGTAATCACATTAATAGCATTAAGATATTTGAAACATTTCTTCTTTCTTCATATTCTTCCTTTGGATCAGGTGTACTGGAAACTGGACTGGTGGATACGCAAAACAAGGCATTTTAAGTGGCCCATCTACACAAATCCTCTATTACAATACTAAGTCCTAAATTGCAGGAATGCAGTATCCATACAGATTTGGATCATAAGAAAGTATCAAAGAATCATGGTATCCTTTGCATACAAAATTTCACTGTCATGCCCATGCTGTATTTTTTTTAAAGAAAAGTCCATTGTAAAGTATAAGGTATCTCATCCAGCTAGTCCTTTGGAAAGTCCTCTGTTGTCTATTTTAATGCAGTAGAACGAGATCATAAGAAAAGTAATTTAATGATCCAAAGTATAAATATTTTAGGATAGTTTTTTTCTCAACCTGATGATTTCCTAGAGGAAATATATCCCCCTACATCATCAAGGCTAGCTGAGAAATTTCGGAAGTCCACACTCTTAAAGTTGCCAAATTGAGAAACATTGTCCTATAAACACCTCCAGATTACCCAAGACTAGTCTCTAAGTCTTGAAAAAGAGAGTTCACCACTGGAAAAAAGTGTTTAGCAAGTGCTTAGTTAGTTAGCATTCTGCAACAAAGGGAAGCCAGAAAAGATTATTCACTAATTGGTGATCATTTGGTGAGCAATTATTATAATATCCTGAGCTGAGGAAAATGTATGTTGACAGTTGCTTCTAAAAGGCCAAGAATGTGCACTCAAGAAAGCCGTTGAACAGAAAACGTAGTCTCCTGCTCTGTTTTGCAACTTCTCAAAAATGTTTCTCTTCCTTTAGTCTACCACTTGATAATTTTAATTGAAATAGATTGAACTTTCCACATGGAAGCCACAGCCTCACAGATTTGACCTTTCCCCAAACTGAGAATGGGATAAGGAAAGCTTTCTATTCAGGAGGAACTGAAATTCCACAACATTCAAAGGGACATCAAAGCTCCACCTATGGGACAGGTGACAGCATGTAGTTAGCGTTGGCTGGTTTTGAAAAAACACAGCAAAGCTTCACCTGGTTTGCTTGCTTAATTCATTTATTTAGTGGATTTATCTTGCCGCCATCTTAAGTACATGGTTGCATTTGGTTAACATATTATAGAGCAGTAGTCACCAACCAGTGAGCGGGGGACCACCGGTGGTCCACAGAGAAATGTCACCCCCAAAGCACCCCCCCCAAGGCAATTAATCCAAGCTGCGCGGGAACACAAGTCTTGTGTCGCTTGCATTGCAAACAACACAAGGTAGTGAGGAGAGGCGGGAAAGGGTGGGGGGGAAATTGCCCCACTCGCCCCATGCGCCTGGCCTGGCCACTGGGCTGCTTCTTTCCACTTCTTTCTCCTTCTGCTTTTGGCTGCACGCAAGAAAAGCAGCAAAAGTCTTTTTTTCTCTCCCCTAAACTCTGCCAGAAATCAGTCTTTGGGGCCCTGAAAGGCAATCCTACTCTAAGAGGCTGTGCCAGTGTGACAAGTCTCACAAAGACTCATTTCTGGCAGAGTTTGAGGCAGAAAGACTTCTGCTGCTTCTGCTGCTTTCCTTGCGTGAAGCCAAAAGTCTCTCTCTCTCTCTCTCTCTCTCTCTCTCTCTCTCTCTCTCTCAGAATGGAGCTGGAAATGGTATCCTGCAATCCCAAATAAAGAACGATCGATCGGTAGGAAAATGGGGTGGGGAATTTTCCTACAGACTTTTTGGGGGATTTTCCCAGGGTCTCTGGTCCGCGGGATTTAAAATTATGAGTTTGGTAGTCCCCGAGGTCCAAAAGGTTGGCGACCCCTGTCATAGCAGATCCAATAGCTCTATATTAAACAGAAAGGGGGGAAAATCTGGACAAAGACAAATTTCCACATTATTTCCACATTATATTCCATTTCCACATTATTGCCAAACCAATGCAGTTTTTAAGTACTGAGCTCTTCTAAGGGCCAAACATTTAGTATATAAAAATGAGATCAGGGAATGTAATAGAAGCTAAAAACATGAGACTAGGAACAGTTCTGACTAAAAAAAGCATACAAAAACCAACAAACAAAAAGTTTCCACATATCCTGATCAAATTTAGCCAGGTCAGCTAGTTGGACTTATGATAATCTAAAAAATACAAATTAGAACTAGAAGGAAGGAAGGAAGGAAGGAAGGAAGGAAGGAAGGAAGGAAGGAAGGAAGGAAGGAAGGAAGGAAGGAAGGAAGGAAGGAGGAAGGAAGGAAGGAAGGAAGGAAGGAAGGAAGGAAGGAAGGAAGGAAGGAAGGAAGGAAGGAAGGAATATTAGAATCTAACAATATTAAAATTGAATGAACAAATGAACAAACTAGATAGTTATGCTGCAATGTTTACTAGGGAGTAGCTATAACCATTAAATAAATGTATTTGCATTAGCCAATTTTAGTTTAAAATGTCATGTTTTCAAAAATCCATCATTGATCATTATCTTAGTCATGTACTTGATAAGTAGTGAAAATGATGACTTATTCTATCACTGAACTTTTGTGCAATTGGCAAGTATAATTAATTCTCATATCAATATCTAATTCTGAAAATCTTTGTTTCCATCAATACAAAATTTCTGCACCATTAAGGCTTCTTTGCTATACAACAAATATTTCCACAAAAAATGTAGTACACTCATGAATTACAGAAGGAAAGAATAGTAGATAGTGAATATAAGTAAGAATTTATCTAACAAGACATTATGATAATCATTCCTCCATGGAACCCTTTCCAGATTTATACACTTATTTTTTAATGTCTCACAAATTGCGTTAAGCTAGAAATCACAGTTCATTAAGAAGTGAGCGCAATGCATTTTTCTGGACTGAACAATATGGTTCAAACATTAGCTCCCTTAGCCATCCACCGCCTAAGATACAATCCTCAATCCATTCAACTGAAATGGCATTCTTGGTCAATTAACAAGACTGAAAGACATTCTTGAACATCTCTTTAATAGCAAGAAGCCACAACAACAGTTGCTTTATTTCATTTAACTGGCAAAGGCCATTAACACTCACTAATTAGTAACCAAGCAGCAATTTACTTCCATAGTAATTCTTTCCAATATTTTTTGAGATTTCTGGTACAGCTGCTTCTCCAAAGAGCTGATCCTTTACTACAGTCCAGACATAATGTCAAGCTACAGCTAACTTTAGAGATTATATTCACTCTCTTTTGTTGTGGTTTCTGTTGTTTTTGATTTAGTCTAGTGGATAAATGCACCTAGTGATTTCTAAAGCACCATTTATGTGTTCAACTGGTGTGCTCATTCAATAAAGTATGCCTAAAAATGCATGGCATAATATTACACATACCAGATCTATGTTTTTTCAGTAGTGTTCAAAGCAGGTCAATGTTATTTCACTTTTTTTTTCAGGGTGACTTAGACTTCTGATCTGAACAAAGTTAGATGTCATTTAATGGAACATGGCGGCTCAGTGACTAAGACACTGAGCTTGTCGATCAGGAAGGTTGGCAGTTCAGCGGTTCGAATCCCTAGCACCACGTAACAGAGTGAGGTCCCGTTACTTGTCCCAGCTTCTGCCAACCTAACAGTTCGAAAGCATGTAAAAATGCAAGTAGAAAAACAGGGACCATTTTGGTGGGAAGGTAACAGCGTTCTGTGCACTTTCAGCGTTTAGTGATGCCGGCCACATGACCACGGAGACATCTTCAGACAGTGCTGGCTCTTCTGCTGTGTTACAGAGCACCATCCCCTAGAGCCAGAAACGACTAGCACATATGTGCAAAGGGAACCTTTATCTTTAGATGTCATTTAGACTATATCAAATTTGTGAAGCTGTTTTGTTAACATTTAATAATAATGTCTGAAATGGTATAAAGTTTCCTGCCTAAGCAGGGGGTTGGACTTGAAGACCTCAAAGGTCCCTTCCAACTCTCTTATTCTATATTCTAATTATGTCATTGTTTTTGTTTATGGGTTTTATCTTGTTCTAACAGCTGTTACTGTAGGATCTGAAGCCACATAAATATAAGAAAAAACTTGGCAGGAAAAATTGAAAACAGCTGATAGTAGGAAAAGATAAAGATTTGTCTGGAAGAAAATTTTACCCAAATGAAAGTATCTGTTTGACTGGCATGCCGTCCATTTCAATGAAGTGACAGATCTAAAACTGAGTAAAGTACAGAACAGATGAATAAATTTGGTATTTAAAATGCCAGGACAGCCACTTGCACATGGAAAGGTAACACTATGAAATCTCTCAAGTCTTCAGTTGTTTATGTTCTAAAAAACCTTATTAAAACATGTAGCCATTGACACTAAGCCAAAAATATATAAAATGGCTCACACATTGAGCTCATATAATGGCTGGTTTTAACTATACATTGTAGAACAAGATCAAAACAAAGTCAGAGTCAATCTTGGAGAGGAGCAAAGAAACAATGATAATGAAGACATTTCACAGTGCTCTTAAGAACTAAATGGGCAGGAGCTTGGGCAGGTAATGGAATCTCAGCAATTATGCAGCACTCAAATCTTGAACCTGAGTTGTCAGTTTCTTTAACCATTGAACCATTGCATCCCCTAGCAGTTCAAAGACAAATAGGTTCTTCTGTGTGAAGGTAACAGTATTCCATGCATCTCAGCATATAGACTTGCTGGTTATAGACTATGGAAATATCTTTAGACAATGCTGGCTGCCTCAGCTAAGAAATGGACATCTAGAATTGGATACAACTGGACAGGGGAAGCCTTCACCTTAAGAGAATTTAAAAATAGATTTATATTTCATCATATGTAAGGTTATTACACAAATTCCTTCTTTCATGGTCTATCCTTTCTAACCAGCAAATCTAGAAATCACAGGATCGAGTTGTTTTCTTTTTTCAGCAAAAAGTCCATAGGGATTTTCAATCACGAATAAATGTAGTTATTGTCCTTCTCCTAATCAAACAAGTCCATTTTCCTAATTCTGTTATCTTCATTGTCCACTCCTCTGTTGTGATTGTTTCAGTGCCTTTTATTTTATTTTTTCATATAATTTTATAGTAATTATCATACATAAAAATAATATTCCATAACTTATTTTATACTGTGTATCCATTATTTCTTATTGGAAGAGTCACAAAATGACTCTTCCTGATTTTCACATTTCCAACATGAATTTTAAATACCTTTATACCATTTAGATATTTTTTCTGGACTCATATATCAACAGCACATATTTTATAAGTTTCCCCTTAAAGCCTTTTAAATCATAATCCTTTCAGATGTTTATTTTCCCATTGTTCCACTGGTATATTATGTCCAAAGTTCTTAGCTCATTTTACCAAATACTCTTTTCTTGTTATTCTGTTTCAAATTCAAAGAAGTGTTTATAAAATTTAACAATTACAGGGTCACCAAGGACATATAGTTCAATTTAAAATTTTGTGTTGTGCTGTTCAATTCTAAATGTCTTGTTAGCTACCTTAAAACTTCTTAAGAAAGAAAGAAAGAAAGAAAGAAAGAAAGAAAGAAAGAAAGAAAGAAAGAAAGAAAGAAAATGAATAAATAAATAAATACCATGTAACCATCACTCCATGCCTACTCTTTCTTTTCTATACAGGTCATCCTCAACAGTCCCATATAGGTAATTCTCAAAGTTATGACTAACTACTTAGAACCTGGATTCAAAGTTCCAATGGTGTCCATAATGACATTATTGAACGTCAGGTGAATTCACAGCTGTTTGCCGCATCTCTCATTCATACCCAAGTTTTATTGATGGTTTTCTTCAAAATCAGCACACACTTTGAATTTTTGGCAAACCATGTCATAGCGAAACAATGGGTTCATTTAATGACCATGGCATTTTCTTGATGACCAAGGCATTCAAACTTACAACTGCCAGGTTTACTTAATGGCCACTGCAAAAAATGTCATAAAATCAAGTTGGTCATGTGAAGCTCCATCATGATCGTATCTCAAGGGCAACCTGTTAAATGTTTCTTGTGTGGAGATATGGGTACAAATCTTAGGGCTTATTCCATAAAACAGGAATCCTCTGTATCTCTGAGAGATTAAGTAAGCCTTTTAAAAGTTTTCTATTCATTTCTATTCCTAGGGTTACCAGCCCTGATCCAGATGGTTTAAATTGTAGCCTGCTGTTTCCCAGATTCTTTCATCTGTCAATCTGCAAGAAGGATCTAAAGGCCTTGGGAATGGACACAAACAGCTGGGAAATCTTGACCTCTGATCGTTCAGCTTGGAGGCTAAAGATGCAGCATGGCCTTCTTCATTTCGAAGAGCTACTCGTTCAGCAGGCTGAAGCAAAGAGGCAGTCCCAGATCCAGCGAAATCCGGGGGCTGGACAGGAGACAGACTATATCTGTCCTCAATGTGGAAAGGATTGCCACTCTCAAATTGGCCTTTTTAGACACACTAGATGCTGTTTTAGGACCTCTTTTCATAGCATGATACCATAGTCTCTTGAGACTGAAGGGTGCCAATTTATTCAATTCATTTGTCAGCAAGTAGTTCAGTCCATCAGTTTTCGGTCTTGTCTTGCTACCTTTTCTCCACATAGGAGATTGTACCATGTAGTTATTTTTAAAAATCCTCCATTTAAAAATATCTGAATATTTAAAAATATCTGAAATTCTGCAAGCAGAATTTATGTCAAGGTTCAAATTACAACCTAAGCCTAGCAGTAACCCCCTATGGATTCCTGAGCATGAATTCCATACAGCAGCTTTCTTCTACTTTCAAGCAACACTTGCAAAAATCCTTCAAAGAGTTCTCTGACCAGTGAATAGGACAACAACAATGGTGAAACTTCTTGAAAGAATTTGCATCTCTTATCGGCATTTGCAGCAGTATGTTCCACTACAGAGATTAAAATACAGTACAGATAGTCCTCAATTTACGGCCACCAAAAATTGAGCCCAAGATTGCAGTAATCACAATCATATTGGAGAGAAAAGCCTGAAAAAAGGCTTGCTTAATCAATATCTTCTGGCTGATTTGATTATAAGTCTATAGAGCAGGGGTGTCAAACTCAAAGCCCAGGGGCCGAATCCACCCTGCGGGGTTCTTAAATCTGACCCATGGGACTGGCCTGGAAAAAGCAAAGGACCAGCCCACAGTGCTTCTGCTAGCAAAAACGGGGAGGGTTGCATGCAGTTCCCCTGCACCGTATTTTCAGCCTGTACGGCCTCCTGCAGCACTTTGCCAGCCAAAATGGGACATGGGAGAGGCTGTGCAGGCCAAAAACAGGTTGTGCGGGCCACATTTGGGCTCCCCGCAGCCCATTTTGACCAATGAAGTGCTGTAGGAGGCCATCCATGCCAAAAACAGGGCATGGGGAGCAGGGGTGGGATTCAATTTTTTTAACAACCGGTTCTGTGGGCGTGGCTTAGTTGGTGGGCGTGGTTTGGTGGTCATGTCACTGGCTGGGTGTGGCCAATTCAACATCACTCACATTGAGGCACGCATCTCCTCGCCTGGCCTCTCATGACTGTGGGGATGCTGCAACTGTCGTAAGTGTGAAAAATGGTCAAACTTTTTTCAGTGCCATTGTAACTTTGAATGGTCACTCCACACAAGCAAAGTACCAGCAAAGGAGGAAAAAAAACTCCAGAGAAGTTCCTGAGACAGCAAGTCTAGTCCTGCCAAGAATGTAATAACGGTTAATGGAAAGGCAGTTTCTGTAAGCAACACCAGAACGTTTTCTTCCTGCCTTCCTTACAGGATTAGGCCAGTAATTTCTTCTAACAACCGGTACTCCGAACTGCTTAGAATGTTGACAACTGGTTCTAGCGAATAGGTGCAAACCTGTAGAATCCTACCCCTGATGGGGAGACCATGCACAGCCCCCTGTACCCCGTTTTAGCCAGTGTGGTGCTGCAGGAGGCATCCATTTTGTCTTTCCCCCCTTGGCCAGCCCACAGAGAACTGCAATGCTGATTCGTCCCTTGAAGAAATCCAGTTTGACCCCCCTGCTATAGAGGATCTAGTCCTGAAAAATCAAAGGAACTTCTACAATGAAATATGAAAGTCTGATCTGATCATACCAGAAGAATTATGAAGAAAAGAACACCTGCAAATGCAGGTTAAAAAATAAACAGAGTGGTCAGTTTGGGTCTGCAGACTACAAAAAAGATCTTGATACTTTGGAAAAAGTGCAGAGAAGGGCAACTAGGATGATTGAGGCCCTGGAGACTATAAAGAACACTTGCAGGTATTTTTTTTCTTCAGTCTAGAGCAGTGGTGGCTAACCTTTTTCAGCTCCCATGCCAAAAATTGCACTTGCGCTTGCGTGCCAGCACCCAGAAGGCAATGCATGTTGGGGGGGGCCTGCGCCCCCTGTGCGTGAACACGCAATCCCCCCACTCTATGCATCTCTGCGCATGCACACACAATCCCCCATGCACACTGTGCATCTCTGCGCATGCGCACAGGTCTCCCATACACCCCTGCCCCCGCTTATGCATGCCAGGTACCCGATAATCAGCTGCCGGGTGGCGGCGCACACGCACACGCATAGTGGGGCTCTTTCGGGTGACTTCTCGCATGCTGGCAGAAGTGGCTCTGCATGCTACATCCGGCACGCGTGCCATAGGTTTGCCATCACGGGTCTAGAGAAAAGAAGGACTAGTGGTAGCACTATTCCAGTATTTATGGGGCTGCCAAAAAAGAACGGTCAATCTATTTTCCAAAACACCAGAAGGCAAGACAAGGAACAATGGACAGAAACTAATCAAGGAGAGAAGCAACCTGGAAACTTCCTAACAGTGAGAACAATTAATCAATGGAACAACTTGCCTTCAGAAGTTGTGGGTGCTTCATCACTGAAGGTTTTTAAGAAAAGACTAGGCAGCCACTTGTCTCAAATTGTATAGGGTTTCCTGCTTGAGTTGGACTAGAAGACCTCCAAGGTCCCTTCCAGTGCTGTTTTGATTGAAATTATTTTGAAGTGGTTCTAATTCTTTTTAAACTATAACAAAACCATGAAAGGTGCCTTATTGAGAATAAATAAACAGCTTAAGTGTTTGCATGAGTCATCCTTGAGAGGCTATTTTCCCACAACAAATTTTGTATGATGGATTTTGGAAACACTTCTGGAAGGAAAAAACATAAAAGTACTGATGCAATACAAATATATTTTAACGTGAACAGGGTCTTCTGGTTAAATAAAACGTTTTCTCCCTTGCCTCAATCATATTTCACATTGTTCCTAACTTAGCTAACCTTAAGCTTATCTGGATGCCTCTACTTGAGAGAGAATAAGAGAGAACTAACTACAGCCCAAGTGTTGATTAACCGGTTTTCATAATGGATTTATTTCATTATCACATCAAGCAGTTTATGATGAGTAGTCTTCCTAGCTCATGGCATAATATCTTTTTTTTAAAAGCACATAGGTTGCATACAATTTAAAAGAGGAAAAACCTGATATTCCCTAATTTGTATAGAGAGAGATAAACAAAAATATTCATGATTCATTACTGTTTAAGCTTGCCCATCTTTCAAATGCATAACCTATATACAGACATACATGAAAATCTGACTCATGCTTGGATGCAGGTGATAGTGGGTCATTTCATTTTAATCTTCAACTCTTTGGGTTCAATAATTAAGTGTAAGACCCAGCCTTCACATCAAAAAACAGAACCCAAATACTGTATTAGCAGAACTAGCACACCTTGGTGATATGGTCCGGATTCAGAAGCTAAGATGGACATGCACAGCTACTTCTTGGATGAAATACCGAGAGAAGATTCCAGATTCATAGTCTAGACTACGTGCTAAAGAAAACAACCTTGATAGGTAGCAAAGAGAAATCACTTTTGCACTATTGCAAAGAAAATTGCATGGGTATTTCCAGGTAGCTGCCAAGAATCAAGTTTGACTGGAGGGTAGCTCTTCCTTTTAGTAAATTGTATTGTATTTTTGCATAGCCTTTTCTCTTGTGTGGTCTGCATAAGATCTCCCTTGGCTGAAAGTACTACTGTGCAGTAGCATTTCAGTGCTCCTAAATGCCAAGTTGGTGAAAACTACTACCTAATCTTGATACTTGTAAACTCCTGCTGACTGAGCTTGCATCACTAAGATTTTATTAAAGAAAATATAGGCATGGGACATATGACATGTAGTCCTTGGCTTACAACTGTTTAACTTCAAAAGTGACCTTTTGAAGTTAAAATGGCAGTGTGACTGTTTTTCAAACTTATGACAATTGCAGCATCTCCCTAGTTACGTGATCAAAATATTTGGCAACTGGCATTTATGGCTGCAGTGATCCAGGGTCATGTGATCAGCTTTTGCAACCTTCTGATAAGCAAAGTCAGTGGGGGAAGCTGGGTTCATTTAATAACCATGCTATTAATTAAACAACTGCAGTGATTCACTTAACAACTTTGACAAGAAAGGTTATAAGATGGTACAAAACTCACTTATTGTTATCTCAGAAACAGAAATTTTTGGCTAACCTGTGGTCCTAAGCCAAAGACTACCTACACTTACTTACTTACTTACTTACTTACTTACTTACTTACTTACTTAATTTATTATATGTATGTATGTATGTATGTATGTATGTATGTATGTATGTATGTATGTATGTATGTATGTATGTTTTCTTACACAGAAAGAGGCAAGATCTGGAGATTTGGGAAGCCAGATGCCTATGATCATTCGTCTCTGCCTGAAATTTCAGGTAGATGCTCAGAAGAAAATATGCTGTCATACCACTATCCAGCCCTCCCCACTATATTAAGCTAATCTCTTAAACAAACAATCACCCAACCAATGATGGTTATTCTCAAACACTGAAGTAAAAACTGGGAAAAGCTTAGAGATGACATCAGAAGTTCCAGGACTGGATGGAGAAGTTAAAAAGCAAACTCAAAGAAGAAGGCAATTTCAAATCCCTTCTGTCTCTTTGCAAAGAAAATCACGTGGGACGTTTCCAAGAAATCACCTAAGTTGACTTTACTTAAAGCCAATTTTAATTGAAAAAGCTAACAAAGATTATTCAATATATTCAACAATGTACCTTTAGGGATTTGATAGCTTTTGATGATATGATAGTATAGATTAGAATTTTTTTCTGGAACTGGTTGTCATAGAAATATGATTATATTATGACATTTACACCTACATGAACTCAGAGCCTCTGGAAGAATGAAAGAGATGGTTACTCTCAAAAAGTCTCCTATCAGAGATAATTTAATTGACTTAAGAAGGGAGACTATCAAAACTGCTAGTTGACATCTTTAAATAGGGAAATAACTTGACTAACTGGCACTATAACTTATTTATTTACTTTATTTATTTAGAAAATTTAAATAACCACCTACTCTCTCACAGCAACTCATGCAATAGAACACAATATAGAAATAAAAATAAAAAGCAATACACGCCCCCCCCCCCCAAATTCCTCAACTTATAGCACCTTGCTCTACAAACCTTGGCCTAAATTATGATTTTTCTAGGCATGCTTCATTAAATAAATGATAATTGGCCTGAATTAATAATAGTTTACAAACCACAGTGGTTGGGCTTTGGCAATATGTTAACCAATGATATATAAATCACTTTATGTTCTGATATGTTCTACTTACCCAACCATTGCAAGTTATAAAAAGCAGTTCCTGGCTGAGTTGTCAACTGGTTTTGGTAGCACCAAATTTAATCTCTCCTTTGCATCTAAAACTGTGATGAGTAGAAGGGAATAACCTTGAAAATAAGAGGAAGACTTGCAACCAAGACAATGTTCAAACAAAAGAAATCGGAGTCTGGGGCAGGAATATAATTTGTGAAAGTATCTGAGTCATGATTCATCCTAGGTTCTTATGAAGATAGAAACAGTGAGGAAGAACCACATGCAGGCTTACAGGTTTCCCTTACTATAACCTTATAATGCAAATAATACTAGCTTGTGTGTTTTGCTTTCCAGGTTTTGTCTACCATGAAGGGTCAATAAAAAACAAAAGAAAAGGATGGATGACCATGATATCCATTACTGAAGATGATTGGGAAAGTTAACTCTTTTTTAATTATACAGATGGGTTGATGTGGAATGTGGTTTAGATGGCATGGCTGGTTGAGAGTAGAGTGACAAGGATAAGGTTGTTAGGAATAGGAAAGTAATAGCCAAATCAGATTAGAGGTAATCCTTAATTTACAATTATTCTTTCAGAGACCATTCAAAGTTACAACAGCACTAACTTTCAACTGGTCCTTGCCCTTACAACTATCATAGCATGCCCAGGATCACATGATTAAAATCCAGGGTTTGCTTGGCAACTGGCATATATACTTACAATGGTTGCAATATCCAAGGGTATTATGATCACCATTTGCAACCTTCCCATCAGGCTTCTGACAAGCAGTCAATTGGAGGAAGCCAGGTTTGCTTAATGCCCCTCTGATTCACTTAACAATTGTAGAGATTTGCTTAACAGCTGTAGCAAAAAACATTTATAAAATCAGAGGTGACTCACTTAACCACCACAGTTCGAAAGCATACAAATAAATTAATAGGTACCACTTCAATGAGAAGATAACAATGTTCCATGCATCTTTGGCATATAGCCATGTCGGTCACATAATCATGGAAAACAAAATGTCATTGGGCATTTTGGCTCCCTTGGCCAAGAAACAGATATAAGCACCATACCCTAGAGATGGACATGAGTGACAGGGAAACAAACCTTTACTTTTACCTAAATAGTTGCACTGAGGGCCATTATTATTGGAAAGGAGCATGTAGTGACACATCTCATTTGTTCACTTTGAGAAAAATGCTACTGAAAGTGTAGAAGTCCCATAGAGTGCTGAGACCCGAATAAATAAAAGATTGAGATTCTGAATGAAAACTGCTGATCTTTTTGATACCACTCAGGCCTTTTTTCATAAACAATATGCATGTATCAACAAGCTTCCGTTGCTTCTGCGAATTAGTATTTCTGTTGTTATATAAATAATCAAGCAAGCCAAAGGTAAGATGAGATCAGAATTCCACTTGAACATGTAGCTCTCTTCAAATCCTTTAAATTAACATCCAAAGGCCAAAGTTAGTGCAAACAGAAATGTAAATAAAGCTCAGCTTTAATTAATTAACTCTACGGACCTTCAAATACACGCCTGCTCCTTTTTTTTTTTTTAAGCTGTGCCCCATTTATTTTCATGCCTTCTCCAACATTCTGTATTACCCATGGTTTCGTGTTGGTTCTCTTATATTCAAGGCAAAATCATACAGATCTTGCAAGCTTTGCCTGCCCATTCTAACTAGCAAGTTGCATTATGAGCAAATAATATCAAATCATGTAAACCCAACCACTCTTTTATATTTTGAGGGGTCGCCTTTTCTCAATTACATCTGCTTGACCTATCTGGAAGCAGCAGAGGCATATTGCAGGTCTCATCTGTTCAGGAGTTACATCTGAGACTTTTTAAAAAGGCCTTTGCTGATATGGCACCCACCCTGTGAAATTTGTGTATGCTACTCTTTATAAACACCATAATAATAACATACATACATACATACATACATACATACATACATACATACATACATACATACATATATATATATATATATATATATATATATATATATATATATATATATATATATGAATACTTTTAATATTGTTTTATCTTATGGCTTGTTTTTATTGTATGATGAAGTCACATTTTGTGGAATGGGAAGCTATATAAGTATGATGAAATAAATATTTCTGGTTGTCTTGAATTACAGAAACATATGTGAGATAATAGATCTTCAATATACAATGCAAACTTCCATCCAGGATGGAATTAAACAGCATATTACAATTATTCATTTTCTTATCAGGGACCTTTTCTTTCCATTATAAACTATTGGATAAGTCATTGGTTAAGAAATGGAGGTATACTAATACTAACAAATAAAGATAGAAGTACAGATTCTGATGTTTGCTGTTCCAATCCCAATATTGAACTATTGCTTCAGCTTTCTCTTCCCTT
Source organism: Notechis scutatus (assembly GCF_049901735.1). Lineage (NCBI taxonomy): Eukaryota > Metazoa > Chordata > Lepidosauria > Squamata > Elapidae > Notechis > Notechis scutatus. The sequence continues at coordinate 16,591,373 of NC_142025.1, read as the reverse complement.
GTTGTTTCTGCTCCAATGTGAATGCACTCAAGCTGAGTCCACTTCCCTCTATCCAAAGGTGCTTTCTTAAAAAGGCAATTGGACTTTGTTTTTCCTTGAATATGTTTCACTTCTCATCCAGTGCAGTTCTGAAATGAAGAAGCTTCTTAAGAAGCTTTTTGGATGAGAAGTGAAACATTTTCAAGGAAAAAAACAAAATCCAGTTGCCTTAAAACAACAACAACACCTTGACCTGAATGGCTGAGAATTTCCTTAGACACTTCTCTCTACCTTCTGAGATCAACCCAGGTCAGATGGAGAGGCCATCACAGAGGTTTCTCCATTTTCCAAGAATGGAACATGGCGCATTTGATCTGAGAAGCAGAAGAAATTTTGGATCTGTTCTAGCATGAATTCTGCATAGCAAAACCACAATGACTTCAGCGGCTCCTTAAAAGATTATCACATAAGCTCTTGCAGGTCAACGTCTATCTCAACAGATGCTCAGAGTACAATTCTATGAAAGGGATATTATATAACCACAGCTGTTGCTGGAGACAAGGAGGAAAAGAAAGGGGGGACAGAAAATGGTGAACTTAAGAAATAGCAACTACTATATGTGTCACACCAACATTTCTAAAATGAATAGCTTCCTAACCTGGAAGTTTTGATTCTTATATGAAGCAAAGGACTGAAAATTCAGTCTGTAGCTTTTAGCAGAAGTTCTGCTTCTTATAAAATAACAGATAAATGACAGTCATTTCTAAACAACTGCCAATGAAACTATGCCAATATATTTTATTAGATATTTTGCCAGGTGTCAAACAATAAACATAGAAATTATTTCTTGATTATTCTTCTACTTCAAGGGCTGCACAGATACAGGTGAAACTCAAAAAATTAGAATATCATGCAAAAGTTCATTTATTTCAGTAATGCAACTTAAAAGGTTAACCTAATATATGAGATAGACTCATTACATGCAAAGCAAGATCATTCAAGCCGTGATTTGTCATAATTGTGATGATTATGGCTTACAGCTCATGAAAACCCCAAATGAACAATCTCAGAAAATTAGAATATTACATGCAATCAATAAAACAAGGATTGTACATAGAACAATACCGGACCTCTGAAAAGTATAAGCATGCATATGTACTCAGCACTTGGTTTGGGCCCCTTTTGCAGCAATTACTGCCTCAATGTGGCATGGCATGGAAGGTATCAGCCTGTGGCACTGCTGAGGTCTTATGGAAGACCAGGATGCTTCAATCGCAGCCTTCAGCTCTTCTGCATTGTTCGGTCTCATGTCTGTCATCTTTCTCTTGGCAATGCCCCATAGGTTCTCTATGGGGTTCAGGTCAGGAGAGTTTGCTGGCCAATCAAGCACAGTAATCCCACTGTCATTGAACCAGGTTTTGGTGCTTTTGGCAGTGTGGGCAGGTGCCAAGTCCTGCTGGAAAATGAAGTCAGCATCCCCACAAAGCTTGTCTGCGGAAGGAAGCATGAAGTGTTCCAAAATCTCCTGGTAGACGGCTGCATTGACCCTGGACTTAATGAAGCACAGTGGACCAACACCAGCAGATGACATGTCTCCCCAAATCAACAGACTCTGAAAACTTCACACTGGACTTCAAGCATCTTGCAGTGTGTGCCTCTCCATTCTTCTTCCAGACTCTGGGTCCTTGGTTTCCAAATGAGATGCAAAAGATGCTCTCATCAGAAAAGAGGACTTTGGACCACTGAGCAACAGACCAGTTCTTTTTTTCTTTAGCCCAGTAAGACGCTTCTGACGTTGTTTGTTGTTCAGGAGTGGCTTGACAAGAGGAATATGACATTTGAAGCCCATGTCCAGGATCTGTCTGTGTGTGGTGGCTCTTGATGCACTGACTCCAGCCTCAGTCCATTCCTTGTGAAAGTCCCCAACACTTTTGAATGGCCTTTTCCTGACAATCCTCTCCAGGCTGTGGTCATCCCTGCTGCTTGTGCACCTTTTTCTTCCACACTTTTCCATACCACATAACTTTCTATTAATGTGCTTTGAACATCCAACTTCTTTTGCAATTACCTTTTGAGGCTTTCCCTCCTTATGGAGGGTGCCAATGATGGTTTTCTGCACAACTGTCAGGTCAGCGGTCTTTCCCATGATTGTGTTTCCTACTGAACCAGACTGAGAGACCATTTAAAGGCTCAGGAACCCTTTGCAGGTGTTATGGCTTATTTAGCTGATTAGAGTGGGACACGTTGAGCCTAGAATATTGAACCTTTTCACAATATTCTAATTTTCTGAGATTGTGGATTTGGGGTTTTCATGAGCTGTAAGCCATAATCATCTCAATTATGACAAATCAAGGCTTGAACTATCTTACTTTGCCTGTAATGAGTCTATCTCATATATTAGGTTCACCTTTTAAGTTGCATTACTGAAATAAATGAACTTTTGCACGATATTCTAATTTTTTGAGTTTCACCTGTATGTATGTATGTATGTATGTATGTATGTATGTATGTATGTATGTATATGTATGTATTCAATGTAAAAATCCTGTATTAAAGCAGATACTGTTCTGTTTTTTATTGAAGTATCCCAGTTCGTACAATCAAGCCATTGATTAGCATAATACTAAGCCATAATACTAGTCATTATAATAAGCCATACTTTGGATCAATCACAGTTTATCAATGAACATCAATAAACTCCTTTGAACTTCATGTATTAAAAAAGACATAAAGCACAATTACCAAACAAGGACTGTTCATACACCAAGTAAAACACTATAATCCACCTTACAACTCAATAATACAGTTGATTTTGAGAGGAATCTGCCATCTTTTCAAAAACCCTCATGCAATCAGTTGTGGCTTATGGGGCATTGCGACTATAGCGTATGGTCTTAATCAGCACTTTTTGTAATGCTTTCGGGTCAGTTTTTTACTCTTATGCTCCTGCTATATCTTATGTCCCTGTAAGATTTTGGAAGTGATTTGCTCTTGCCTCTTTCCTAGAGCTAGGAGAGACTGACTGGCCCAATTGTCACTCAGCTAGTTTTGTGCCTAGGACAGGACTAGAACTCACAGTCTCTCAGTTTCTAGACTTCCGCCTTAAACAGGTTCTCACTAAACAGGTACTCTATTGGCAAATTAAGCTGGTTCAAATCTAACTATAAATAAACATCAGCCTTTTAGCATTAACATGCTAAGGCACTGAAGACCTGGTTCTGCCAGCGGGCCTGGGGAACCCAGAGTGGGATGGAGCCCATTAAATGACTCTTGTGATCTGCTGTCACCAGGGCAGGGGTGATTTTATTATATTTAATTTATTTGATTTTTTTAATTAGTTTTATGGTTTTAAATGTGGTTTTTATATTATGTAAGTTGCCTTGAGTTGCCATGAGCGAATAGGCGGCAATATAAATTTAATAAATAAACATTATTCTCTGCCATGTCTAGAAAAAATAGCTTCTACCTTTAATTATTCATAACTTGCCCCGAAATTCAAACCTGCAGAAAAAAATATATTGAATAATAAACAAGTGAAGATCATAAGTTTCTTAACTTAGGGATGTATGCCAGTCCCTTGTTTTATAAAATTTTGCACATGTTCTGCATTGAGCTGTGTACCACCTTGGCTGTGTTTTTGTTGTATTGTATATTTATTTTGTTTCTTGGCGATATTGTGATCATTCTGCATACTCCATGTATCATCTTGGCTGTGTTTTTATTGTACTGGCTTTTTAATTTGTTTCCTGGTGATATTGCAAGCCACCCAGAGTTAGTCTGGAGTCTGGCGGTGCCTAAATCTAAATGAATAAATAAATAGCCTTGCCTTAGATACAGATGGATGACTTTGGGGCAATCCCTTTCTCTAGGAAGAAGAAAATGCTGCCAAGAAAACTGCAGGAGCAGAATCTTAAAAATTCCAAGATAAATTTCTAGCCCTCGTTTATTAGTGAATTCATTAAGATGAAATATCTTCGTACATTTTGAAAATATTCCTCCCAGATTTCTTGGAAACAGGATTTAATTACCATTTTTGAAATAAGCTACCAATGGCCTCCTTCACTCTACCTGTTACAGGCAGTCCTCGTGTTACAGCAGTTTGTTTAATGACCATTCAAAGTTGCAACAGTACTGAAAAAGAGTGGTTTATGACTGTCTTTACACTTATGACCAATGCAGCATTCCCATGGTCATGTGATCAAAATCCAGATGCTTAGCAACTGGTTTGACACCCCTATTCTAGATATTATCCCAAGATGCTTCTGCTTAGTGTCCTCCACCCTATTTTGTATTTTAAAAAAAAGAAAGTTTTCATAAGTTATAACCACAATATTGGGTGATAGTGCTACTTTATAAAACTCCCTTCTTAGCCTGCATTTGTAAACTGGTTAGTTTCAAATCATAAGGGGCTTTGAAAAAGTTTAGGAAAGAGGAAAAATAAAAGAAACAGCAGCAATAAAACAATTGCGAAATTGACTTGACAGAATACCAGATGCTGAATAAAAAGATTTTATTGAAACAAGTTCAAGTGACCCTCGACTCACAACCACAATTGAGCCAAAATTTCTGTTGCTAAACAAGACAGCTGTTAAGTGAGTTTTGCCCCATTTTCCAACCTTTCTTGTTCAGTTGTTAAGCGAATGACTGCAGTTGTTAAGTTAGTAAAATGGCTGCTAGGTGAATCTGGCTTCCCACTTTGCTTGGCAGAGGGTCACAAAAAGGACACTGCAACCATCATAAATACTTCCCAGTTGCCAAGCATCTGAAATTTGGAGATGTTGCAATGGTCATTGAGTGTAAAAAACAGTCAATCAATCATTTTTATTCAGTGCTATTCTAAATTTAAAACATCACTAAACGAACTGTTGTAAGTTGAGGACTACTTCTGTGTTTAAAATGAAAAAAACCATATAGTTTCACGATACACGCTCTCCTAATATTCCCATTTACTGTATTGTGCTATATTTACTGTATTATATTGCAAATCTATTTATGGATCCTTGAGTTACTTTCATTTTTTCTCAAAGAAAGACAAGTTTATTTTGTAACACACAACAAATACAATTGAATGTAAAGATGTGAGTTTAGATTGAAACATAGAAAATATTACCCTCAGATTTAAAATAACCTGATTAATCTTAGAACAATAGAATGTGTTTTTATCTGTTCCCATTTCTTTTGAGTCGTGCATTCTGGGGTAGATGAGTTTTGAGCTGTTTCAGTAATAACGAATGCTGGAAATCTCTTAATTTCCTGGTTATTCATTGACACAGGTACTTCTCTGACAGAGAGCAAATAAGTCCGAACGTTTCCTAAAAACAATCTGCAGTGGTGACTATACTCTGCATTTTTAATATAGACCTAACACAAGAGGAAGGAAATTTAGATCTATCAACCACTTATTTCTAAAATTATCAATGGGACCACTTCGAAAAAATCTGAGAAGAGCAATTCACTAAGAGATATGAAATAAATTACACTGCCACATTTTTTTGAATTAGTAATGTTTAATGAGTAATTAAGGTGTTTGCCATAATCAACATCTGTCTTCCACAATTTGTTGCATCAATATTGTCTGAAATCACATCCTGTCTTCATTCCCGAATATCTTTGCCTTTGGCTATAATCCAAAACATTTCAAAGTATGACATTATTACATTATCTAAGGAATTCATCCAAAAATTCATAAGAAATTGCATCCTCTCCATATTACAAAAAGGAAATTAAGATTTAAAGGTACACTTAACTTCCTAGGCACTACCTTCAGAAACTCATTGTTCTAACTGCAACTATCTAACAAAGCCATAATGTGGTTTGTTTAACTTTGATTTTATGTGTCTGAAACCAGCAAACTGGCTTATTCAATTATCACAATTCAGCTAAGCAAAACAGTTGCCAAATTACTCTAACAATATTTTTCCAACTCAGGAGAAATATAAAACACTGAAGACTGTTACATTTTTGCTCTTTTTTTTAAAAAAAAAGTTTCCTGTTAAAAATGTTAATATAGCAAATGGAATAAATTCCAACGGGAGAATTTGGATTTTTATTTATTGAACATCTACTAGGCAACTGATAAGATGCACCCGTAAATTAGGTAAACCTCATGATTTCTTCAAAGAGGGTGAAGTACTGCAAGAGTAACAATTTAACCAACAAGAGATATGGCCAACTTCAACAAGAACGTTATCTCCTTCATTTCACAACCCACACTTCAATAATCACTTGTAACTAGTGTTTCTCCTAGCTGAGACGATACAGCCAGGCCCCCATTAACAAAGGAATCTGGGTCATTGCCAAAAATAAGGTCACAGGCTAACACTGTGTATTAACTGAGCACTTCTGGATAGCCTGGAGGCATGACAAAGTTGTTGTAATAATCCAATACCTAAAAATTTTGGCATTTCTATACAAATGCTACTGCCCAGCCCCAAACAGTTCACAATTATTACGTAACTGAAATTGCTGAGCCAAAGCAACATTGGAGAGAATTCATTGTTATTGCTTTGTTTTCTTTTTTCAAGCTCGTCTCTGAATCGATGTTGCAACTGGTCTATGAAAGACTAGGACAACTCCATTGGAAAAGCTGGAGTCCTCCTTGAAAATATACTCCACAGCACTGAGCCAAGTTAATGTAAAGCAATGTAATCAGACTGCTGGAATGGGTCTTAGAGATCATCTGGTCCAATCCCTAGGATCCAAGAATGCATCTGTAACATATGATCATTCAGCCAAGATGGGCATGTAGTGCTTTGGATTCAATTATTGGGGCCATCTGAATCTTGGAGCCAATGCTGCTTTATAGATGAAGAAGACCCATCTCTTGGGTCCCACCAGATAATACTACTTAAGAACAGGTCCTGGAGATTGGTAGTGGGATTTGGAATTAGGTGGTCCTGCAGATAAGACCCTGTGCCATAAAGGGGTTTAAAGGTCACAAGAAGCACCTTGAACTGTGCAACGAGGCTCATAGGAATGCAGTTGTTACAAAGGTATAATGAACTGATTTTTTTGGAGGGGTTGTTGTTGGGAGTTTGAGCAGCAGTAGGTTGTTGAGAAAAGGGGTTTTATTGGGCAGGCTTGGTTTGTGTGTGAGAATATGGAATATAAACAAAAAGAATCACAAACCAGTGAACAGGTATCAATGTTAGTTATTATTGTAATATTCTTTACTACAGCTTGCAGAAGAATCTCTTTTAAGATAGTTGCCCATACATCATTGTTCACAAATTGGTTGCTTGGTATGAAAAAGTGGTTCCACCCTAATCCACATGTTCTGCTGAGAAAAATATTGGTGTAAATGTAGATTGGGTATGCAAAAACTGGGTTTGTGTAATCCTGCCTTATGCAATAAACAATTGATAAGCAGATAGCAGTTTTCTTGATAAAACATCTGCAGACCTTTGATGAATCATTCATGCTATTGTTGGATCTTCTTGGGCAGGAGAAAGCATTTGATAATTTGTCATTGTGTTATGCCACTGGTCTATGAAGAAGTAGGACAATTCCATTGGAAAAATTGAGGTCCTCTTTGAAAATACTCGCACAGCATTGAACCAAGTTCAGTTACACAGTTTACTGTGTAACTTATTGTGTAATCAGACTACTGGAATGGTCTTACAGATCATCTGGTCCAATCTCTAGGCTCCAATCTCTGGGGATAATTTGAAAAAAGGAGGACAAATATATTTTGGGGAAATAAGAACTAAAAGCAGAATCACTTCTTTTTATTTAGTATTATTATTAAATACTCTGATTTTTAAAATATTAGCCAAAGAAAAACACCAGTAATCTATGAACAATTAAAAGTTAGCCTTAAGGTAGAAAATGTGATTAAGGGGATAGAACAGCCTCTCGTTTTCAATAAAGGAAGAATAGCTGATCCAGATCTGAAAACATGTGATCACATGTTTCCTAACGCACCTGGAAACCAGTAGATCACAACGTTGTCTTTTAGCTGCACAATTTGCAACATGATAATGGAGGCACCAAAGAAGCTTATGAGAAGGAGAAATAAGATCAACAGAAGACAATATAGTGCGAGGCTGAACTGTGGAGTCCTTGGTGCTCTCTGAGCTTGGTTGTCTGCAGTCATTTCATTATCCAACTAAGTAACATTATCAGTGCTAGGGTGGGTAGGGCATATTGACATTGAAGATGTTACCTAGTTGAGTAGTGAAACATCTGAAAGAAAACAACCAAGCTCATGGAACATCAAGGACTCCACAGATTGAATAAGAGCATAAGATATACTGAATATCAAAATTCTTGTGAGAAATCAAGACACAAATTCTCTTGGCACAACAGGGTTCAGTGCACCACTTAACATGATACCTACAGTGAAATGCTATGCTGACCAGGGTTAGGCGATTGCAATCACCTAACTTGTCATTGAGTTTTTCCTGGACTGCAGGATTTAAACAGGAAACAATATTGGGTGGTCTTGGGCCTGTATATTTCTTGCAAGATGAATAAAAAATATTGCTCATTCACTTCATCTTTCACAAGCAAAAGAGTTGCAAACTGCAAATTAAGTATGGTTATTCCTAATTTTTCCCAAGAGCAGCTACCAGCAAATCAATTAAAGATTAACAGGAGTGGAAATATTTAAGCAATGAATCATTCTAAGTTCTTCCACTCAGAGCAAAGTAATTAAAAGCCTCCAAACCAACTTCTCCTAATTTAGTTTGGTGATGAGTTTCTCCGCACAAGAAGCTGAACAGCTGATAATTTTGAAAATTGTTCAGATAAACCTCGACTTATGACCAGTTGCTTAGCAACCATTTAAAGTTACAAACAGACCCCACCTCCAAAAAAAAAGATAGTTCAAAGTTCTGACAGCCAGGCGAGTCCACAGGGCCACATTTCAGGTGCTTGGCAACTGTCCCACCATCATGTGACTGTGATTTTTTGGCTAAAATTCCCCATAAAGACAAGTTAGGATTGCCACGTTTGCTTCAAAACTGCCACAAAAAATATTATAGAATCAGACCTGGTCATGTGGATGACTCATTTTATAAGTCATGACTTATGGAGGTTGCAGTTTTACAGAAAGCTGCATTTAAAATCAGTAAGAAATTCCTCACTGATTCTATTTTCTGAATCAAAAACACTTTTCAATTCCTCTCCGGACAGTTCCTTAACCAACCCTAAACACAAAGTAAAAGACCTCATCAGTTAAACTAAGGTCTTGCTACCTTCAGCTTTCCATCAATTCTTATGTTTGTGGTGAATTTAAAAAAAACAAAAAACCATTGCAGATGTTTCTTCTTGCCTATCCCTAACCATATCTATACAACCTGGAATAGTATTATACAAAAGTTTGTTTGGATCTTCTACTGGCCAAGAATCAGGTTGCTCTATATATCATAGTCATTCCACTAACAATATTTGTATATTTCCTAAAATGATATGCCTTCTGTCTGAACTAACTAGGGCCCTGTTGCTGGTAAAAACTGGGGGAATTCCAGCAACCATTGTTTTCCTTTTTAATTTGAAGTGAGTTTGCCACCTGTTTGACTCCAGCACTGACATCTGCCTAAGTGTCCTTTCAAACTGGTGCTCAGAGCTGGTATCAAACCAATTCCTAACCCCTCACTTGGCCTCTATCCCTGTTATCAGATTTTATTACCAGAGAACTGGGAGAACACAAAAACAAACAGCAATTATCATCTATTGTTAACCCTGTGGTTTTCTCCATTCAAATTCAGAGCATAGAATGTAAGAATTTTTGCAAGGAAGGCAGAGAACTACAAAAACATTGTGATAACTTTTTAAAAATGGTTACCTATTGGCCAGGTTTTCCTATAAAGCAATATCTGTGGGTGTGTGCATACGTGGTCTGTATGGGTAAGCATTTGGGTTACAGAACACAGCTATACTTGCAACCTGAAAAGGAAGAAGAGGAGCTTGCTGGGCATCACAGTTGTTAAACCCCCTTTTCTAATTTTTCCACATTCTTTCTAGGTTAGAAGCAGCTATTTAATCTCCTTGGTCTCCTTCTTTCCAGAGCTGCCTTTCAAAGCAAGGAAATTGTCATTTGTGAAACTCTCCAGTTCAAGAGGATATTTCCTGATCAATCAAGAATCCAATAAAGTCTGGACATCAGAACAAATGTTGATTACCGCCAGGTGAGCTTCACTAAAATTCACTTCTTAAAAAATGGTAGGGACCATTACATGGTTTTGCATGAAGCTCTGAGCTTCAAAAATTAAGTTTCAATAAAAGAGAGTATTTGCTGTTCAGAGTTGAAATGAGGGGTCCTTGATGAAGTGTTAACAAGTAATGAAATGCCTACAAGAAAACAAGCAAGCTCAGAGATCCTCAAAATTAAGTTTTTCTCCCAAAAGGATGGCCTAAAATTTAACCCGATTCTATTCACCCCAGAGGTAGTGTCTGACCAGTTCTGATGGGCTGGATCTTTCTTTTTTGCCCTGCACTGGAGAACAGAGCTGAAAAGCAGGTTAGTGGGGTGGAGTGGGAATGGAGGTTTTACAGTATCCTTCCCCTGCCACGCCCACCAAGCTACGCCCACCAAGCCATGCCCAAGCCATGCCCACAGAACCGGTAGTAAAAAAAAAATTTAATCCCACCACTGACTTACTCACTTAATTAGCATATTCTTTTTATGCTGTCTCAAATTTTGAAATATAGGCAAATAAAAGCTTACCAAACAGATCTCCATTTTCAATTTTCAGAAACTTTGTATAGAGCAAATTGGCTAGATAAGAAAATGGGACAGTCTTGGTTTGAAGTCAAGTTTCATCAATTATATGAAATTATGGAGAAACTCCAAACATGAAAACATGAAAACTGAATGTTATAAAGTACACAATAGTCTTAAGTACAGTCTTTGCACAGAGTAATCTTGAGTATAGGTAGTCTTCAACTTTCAATCATAATTGAACCCAAAATTTTCATTGCTAAGCAAGACGGTTTTAAGTGAATTTTGCCCTATTTTATGACCTTTGTTGTCACAGTCATTAAGTGAATCACTGCAGTTGTTTAGCAACACAGTTAAATTAATCTGGATTCCCTGTTGAGTTTGCTTGTCAGAAGGCTACAAAAGGTGACCACATGATGCTGGAATATTGTAACCATCTTAAATATGAGTCAGCTGCCAACATCTAAATTTTGATTGTGTGACCAAGGGGATGCTACAACACATATAATTGTGAAAATGATCATAAAATGGAGCAACTTCAAACAGTCACTAAATGAATAGTTGAACCGACCTGTAGCTCTATAAATGTTTTTTTTTTTCCCTAAAGGAAGGGAAGGAAAAATAAGGAAATATTTATTTGGGTTTAAAAGGGAAGATCTAAGCCAATTTAAGAGTGAGCCACAAGTTTGATATATCTGTTGCTATCTCTAAACATTTATCCCATAACAATTTTAACATAATAACATACAAATATAGATTAAACAATGTGCAACTTTGCTCCCTTTTTAAAATATTCTTTCATATATATTTTTAATATGCAGAGGAAAATAGATGTCTGAAAACAGCATTTGGCCAAAGGGAAAAGCAAATTATCACCCTTGGAAATATCTCACCATTCATTCCAAGCACTCAGGGCAAAATGGCAGCCGTATCATAACCATCTACTCAAAGTCACATGTTGGAACGACAGCTGTGAAATTATATACACAGTAAGCTGGTTCACATTAGTCATGCAATCTTCCCCAGAGCTCCTTCTCTTTGCTTCTCACAACCAACTCTGTAAGATATACAAAAGCATTGCCAATTTTTACAGATGTACGCATGTGTAAGTATACACACACCCTAAAAAAATAAAAAATAAGGAAAATATTTGTACCTTGACATAATGACTAAAAGGCTCCAGTTTTTATTGATGAAACCAAAAACACAAGAGAAAACTGCTTTTCAGGAAGTTATGCTATCAGAAAAAGTTAAAATATAGTAAATATCTATCTATCATCTGGCTGGCTGGCTATCTATCATCTATCTACACACATATACACACACACACATATATATACATGTATATGTTTCCCATACTATATTGTTTTTTCTTTCTTTTCTATTTTTCTTATTTACTTTTTCCTGCATTTTTTATTTAGATTGAATTCATGTTAAAATAATGGTAAGTATATTTTTTTATTAAATTACTATTTTTTTTAAAAAAAAAAAGGGTAGAGTGCTAGAAAATTCTTGGAGGTAGGCAGATACTTCCCTTTTAGCTCACAGAGCAGAAATTAGAAATTTGCTATTCAACTGGTACTCATAAAAAATAAATACAAGGAAGCAAGAAACAACCAAACAATATAACTACAGTTACTGTGGGGAGGACAGGAGGAATTACAGAAAAAAGAGTTTTCATATTATTTCTCCATTTGGCATTATTTGCTTATGTCAACCATCAGGTTTTTCAGAGAAATAATAAATCCGGAAAGGACCTGCCTTATTTTATTTGAGAGTTATTCCAAATGGTCCTTAAATAACCTTTAAAATTATAAATGAAGTTTGTTACATACTGAAGTAGTCAGATGGAAATGATTTCTTTTTTTTTTGGGGGAGTCTGGGAAAACATTTGCATCAAATCTTGAAACCCTATACAGTTTTATGACCTGTATAATTTGACTCCAGATCATTCCAGATGGATTTTGCGACTGTAACGTGGAATTTCCTCCCCCAGGCTTGGCTGTATTTGAGTCCAAAACCAGCTTTAAAAATGGGATAGCCAAATGGAGCCAGAACAGGTGGCCTTTAGCAGAAGGAACATTTTATAGGCGGCATAGCATCATGATATGACTTTTGCTCAAAACTCAAGAGGCAGTAAGACTTCACAACATGAAAGACTTTCATTCTTTTCATGTCATTATTTGTTAAATATGTTGGGGGAGGGAGTTGGGGGGGGTTAATGTTATGAACTATTCCATGGTCTGCTTAATTCAATGCATAATTTTCTCAAATCGAAGAGCCCCTACAGAACCACTCAGACATGTGTGAAGTATCTCTGATATAATTTTAAGGTGGATATTCCCTTGAGGAGATCAATATTCAACTCCTCCCATCTACTGGATGAAGTCATCTAGTGAAAAGGGTTGAGTTATCAGCATATAAAGCTCAGTTTTATCACTTTTACATTGTAACACTTCGTCAATCTCCAAGATCCTGTTTTGCACTCTGAAGACTGTTCGGGTTACTATAGAGAGCAACAGGCTCAGTCTTAATCCTTACAAGGCTGATTGATTATAAGAACATAATTTTTCTGGTCTTTCGATTCTCCTTTCTTGGTTCTGAACAAGATTCCCCATTGAAAATTACTTGTATAGGTCGTCCTCAACTTACGGCTACAATTGAGCCCCAAATTTATGAGACATTTGTTAACTGAGTTTTTGACTTTTCTTGCCATAATTGTTAAGTGAATTACCATAATTCAATTAGTAACTTAGTCGCTAAGTGAATCTGGTTTCCCCATTGACTTGGCTTGTCAGAAGGTCACAAAAGGTGATCAACCATCATAAATATGAATCTGAATTTCAATCACGTGATCACTGCAATGGTAAAAGGTCATACATCCTCGTGTGGCAGCTTTCCCAAATAAACCAGACAAGAAACACAACTAGATGAGTTGAACTGAATGGATTCCTTGATGCTCTCTTAGCTTTGTTGTATTCTTGCAGATGTTTCATTACCAAACTAGGTAACATCATCTGTGCTAGAAGAGAGTGGAGTTTGCTCTCAAGTTTATACTCTGGTGGCTTGCTCTGTCAGGGTTGGTGGAAATTGTATTGAAAGTTCTTTAGTTGGGTTCATTATTACCAGCTTTACTGTTCATAGGACCTATCAATCAAATTCAGCTGATGACATTACCTAGTAGTTCAGTAATGAAACATCTGCAAAACAACCAAGCTCAGAGGGCACCAAGGTACCCACAGCTAGATGAATTTATTCTACTTTATCATAAAGCTACATTACAGAATCTTGCATATCTGAAAGTGCAAACTTCCCGCTGCTAGTTTTACTGTTTGATCCATTAAAGGGGCCCCTTCCTAAGTTTCTTCCATTAAGCCTCTGTCCAGTAAGCAACTGTACATAAGAGCCAGCCTGAAAATGTAATATAAACATACCTGAATGTAGAACATATATTTTTAGTAGTTTGAGATTATTCCTTTCATAGCTATTTACCATATTGGGGGTAGAATTTGTTTTCATTTCCATTTCATCAATGGAAAACCCTGTGTTTGTAGTTAAATATTATGTTAAAGCAAAAATTGTTGCAACATCCTTCTACTTTCTGAGAAATCCAAAACAGAAAGTGGAACACACATAGTTAAGGATTCATGCTATCCTTGCAAGTTCAGCAAATGTTCAAGTGTTTGTAGGCGTGTATGTGTAAGCTAGTATTGCAAAATGTTTACTTTAGAAAAGCAAACTCTTGTGCCTTCTTTTTTAGCTGCTTCCAACAGTTTGTCTAAACATGCCCAGGCCATTCACAAATACCAAGAATCGGATGCTAAATATGGCAGTCTCTTTTTTTTCCTTCCCATCCCAGAAAGTGAATAAATTATTTAGCAATGAGATATGCACTGAACATATTGCTCTCCAGCCAGTAATGCATTTCCTGAACTTGCCCTTAAATTGAACAATGAATATCATTCATATATTTCAAGCACACTTCTATACAGATATTACCATCTTAACTATGTTATTTATTTAAAAATCATGCTGAGTTCCAACAATGAAAATCAATTTATAATTTTTGGTTGAAGTAAAATTGAACTTAATAAAACCTTACAAAAAAAAATCATGCCGAGTTTTTCAAAACTATAATAGAAAAAGAGCATTTTGTTCAATACTGATCAATTAAGTTTATATTCTAATGGATTGCCTTGTCAGTGTTGGTGGGAATGGACCTGTTGAATCTTTGGCTAAGCTGTTTACTGTTAACTTTACTAACTTGGTGATACAGTGATTAGAATACAGTACTGCAGGCTAATTCTGCCCACTGCCAGGAGTTTGATCCTGATTGGCTCAAGGTTTACTCAGCCTTCCATCCTTCTGAGGTTGATAAAAATGAGGACCCAGATTGTTGGGGGCAATATGCTAACTCTGTAAACTGCTTTCAGAGGGCTATAAAGCACTATGAAGCAGTATATAAGTCTAAGTGCAATTGCTATTTGTTTATTTATTAAATCATTCTCATTTTAAAATATTTGTAATCCTATGAAAACAATCATGCTAAGTTTTTCAAATCTATAGTAAAAAAAAATAGCATTTTTGTTCATCAATTGTTTTGTTTATTTATTAAATCATTCAAATCTTAAAAGAAAATATTTTTTAGCTCAAGGTTGAAATAAGAAGTCCTTGGTGCTCTTTGAGCTTGGATGTTTTCTTGCAAACATTACCCAAACCAGATAGCATCATCGGTGCTAGTAAGGACGGGAATTTGCTCTCAGTTTATCTTCTAGTGGCTTGCCCAGACAGTGTTGGTGGATGTGGTCCTGCTTGTTCTTTGGTTGGGCTGTTTACTGTTAACTGTACTAACTTAATCTGCCAAACAAGCTCAACCAGAATTTTCCAACCAGCACAGACTTCAGCTCTCAAAAGTCCCCCACCAAATTTCAATTATCAAAATTAATTATGAAATCTAGCAAACCCTGCCTATTGAAAATGCAGCTCAGAAACTCAGACTTGTGTTATACCTCGTTTTGTCCTTCTTAAATCCATCATTCTTCATAGGGATAAAAGCTGCAGGTCGAAGTTAAATATATCATATGCATCTTTTTTAAATGTAGCAAGATTTATTAGATCAAGCTAATTATTAACCGACGGCAAACCCAGAAAACAGCTACCATAGAAGAAGTTCAACTCATTTGAGTGAGGGGCCAAGGCAGAATGTCAGGATCCTCTAAGAAATATTGATGTGAATTTTTAAAAAGCACAGATTTAATTATAAAAATCCTATTTAATCCAGTGAAGAACAATTGGGTTCCAGCTTTTATTGCCATCAGAAGCAATTCTGGAAGTTATAGAAAGATCTCTAAATGACATCTGTTTAAGAAAGGAAAATTAAAGGTTGGTTCAAGAAGCCATTACTTCTATCTTATCAGTGTATTATTAACTATATTGCTGTGTGTCATAAAGACCGGGACTTCCAACATCATCTGAGTGTATTATTTCTGACCACTCTAACTCAAAGAATCGTTTCTCTGCATACAATGAATTGGTGCTGTTTCTCTGCATACAATGAATTGGTGCTGTTTCATGTGCATATTCCCTAAATATAGCTAAGACTTGACTGTTTGCAGAAACAGGAAACAACGACATTTATTCTCACAGTAGCTTAACAGAGTGCATCCCTATTATACAATGAGCAAGAACAAAGTGAAGCAAACCACCCAAAGGTAAAGGGTGAGTCAGAGACAAAGAGCAAAAGTAGAGAATGATACTGTAATTCCTTTCCTGATACCAACTTTTTACAGGCCAGATAGCAAAACCAAGAGTATTGTAACACAAAGTATCCTAACATGTTAAGACATGAAGTTGTGTGGCAGTGATATAGGCAACCTCTCTGTATATCTTGTGTGATCTAAATGAAGATACCAGGCGTACTTAGTCCAACAGAGAAATAGAATCTTCATAGTGCAATTCCTATGCAAACTTATCTTTTCCTAGTACTCTTCCTTTTCTTCTATTTTTTTGAGAGGAGAGAAAAGATAATTAAAATGTATTAATAGAAAGGAAGGGGCTGTCTACTATATGTGACTATCTTTGCTGCCAGCTATCAAGAAGAAGACCGGATTTCCACTGTGAATTACTTCTCAGTGTGTCAATACTACAATGTTTATATGTCAGAATGAAAAAAGAATTGAGGACTCAGATGATAATGAACGAACAGCATCCTGCTACACACTTTTCAATCTTTTCTTTCTTTACTTTGTCCCACCCTTTAGATAAACCCCAGAAATTCCTGCCATGATTTTGACCCAATGTCCAAATTAAAATTCCATCTTATTCCCCTCTATGACAGCCAGAGAGTAATATTGTGATTTGAAGGAGCTTTTATTAATAGCAACTTAGACCCAACTGTCTCTTTGAAAACTGAATCCAAATTCTATGTTTATGCAACAACTTCAAACTACTTCCTTAAAATCAAAACAAAATTCTGAACTCATCAGGATAATAAACTATGGCTCAGTATGAAAATAAGATCAAGGTTTTGCTAACTTGGCAGGCTTACTTCTGTATCTTTGACTTACAAGAAGCCATTCCATGAGTTATCTGGGTGATTCATAAAATTACCTTAAAGACCTTAAAACAAGCCATAAACAAATGTTTTCTACAGCAATATTCAAGTCAATTAACAAAAATAAATGAAAAGTTAAAGAACCTAGATAAATAATAAATCTTCACTACAATAAGATAACTTGTAGGATCAGAGTTGGAATAACTGCTGATGATTATCTCAGGCTGTTATCCACCACACCAGAATCAGTAACTCATTATTCTTAGAATACCACATTTCAAAATCCATTTGAAAACACTTCATTCAAATTTCTGGCAAGAGTGCCTTGTCCTATATCCTGCTAAAAAAGAGACAAAACCGTATCAGAATGAAATATAAATCAAAATGATGCTCTAACCACTTCTGCTTAAGCCCAACTACTATTGACTTGAAGTTTCCTAAGAATCTCCTGGGAAAATCCATTCCCATCAACAACAAGTGACACCTAGCCGCACCTGGCATGGGAACCTGGGAAATGCTTCTGATCAAAATCTCCAAGTAAAGATAGTGACATTGACACAGATTAATTTTCTGGCTTGGTTGTTTTCTGGCTCAACAAGATGTGGTTTCAGCGGAACTTTAAATGTGTCTCAGTCTTACAAGGTACACCAAGCAGTAAACACAATCAGATGAGCTAATTCTACTTTATGGTAAGATTATATTAACAGAATCTTGCAAATCTGAAAGTCCTTCCCTCCTTCTGTCCCATTTACAGCTCTAAAATTAGGGAAGGTCCTTGCTGAGTCTCTTGTCCTCATACTGTGGACTATGCTACTTTTTATCTGACTGTTGTCTTGTTTGCATCCCAGCCTTGCTTCCTAAGGTTATTCCCATACATCCATGATGGTGAACCTATGGCTCACATGCCAGAAGTGGCACACAGAGCTATTTATGCCAGCATGCAAGAGGTCACCCAGAACAGACCCATTGCGCACGCGCCTCCCGCCAGCCAGCTGATTGTCAGGTATCCGCCACACATGCACCAGGGGAGATACACGTGCAAGAGATGCATGCCCAGTGGGGGTTGTGCACACATGTGCAGAGGCATGCGGCATGGGGGGGTCACCCGTGCATGTGCAGAGGCATGTGGGGGGTGCATGTGAATGCACAGAGGCACATGCAGGGGGGAGGGGGGGTCATGCATGCATTGCATTGCACACACTTTTGGCACGCGACAAGAAAAAGGTTAGCCATCACCACCATATACTATTACAATCTATGACTGTAAGCATCTCCATAACTAAGCTGGAAAAGTATCATTACAGGTACTCCTCATTTACCAATTGCAAGAGGTAACTGCAATTATGTTGCTAAGTGATGTGCTCATAAAGTGAAACAACATAAGATCAAACCCAACTTAACATCATCAATTCTGGTCATGTTCCTCAACCAAAACCCCACAGTAATTAAGTGTGACGTTATATGGCTCCAACTTGTGACTTCCTGCCAGCTTCTCCATTGACTTTGCTGGAAGCCAGTTACAAACGCCACAGTCACATGATTTTGGGATACTGTGACCATCATACACACATGCCACTTGTTAAGCACTTGAATTGCACTCACAGAACCATCAGGATGTTACGAAGGTTGAAAAGTTCAAGGACTGGTCATATACATCTCTTTTTTCAGAACCATAACTTCAAAATAATTATTGAATTAGCAATATAATACATAGCTCTCAAGCTTCTTCTTTCCGCTATGTATTCAAAATGGACACTGATTAAAATTTATATGTATGGGTGTACGTATGTACATATGTATGTATGTGTGTGTGTGTCTGTTTTCTTAAGTAGGCTAGCACCAAATTTAAAATAGAAACAGCTGTGAAAGTCTGACTCACAGACGAACACAATACAGAAGCCTGATGATAGCAGATGACATTCTGCCGAAACGTTGTTACAACTTTAAAAGCACAACTATAATGACATGGGAAAATACCCGAACAAAGCTGAATACCATACATGTGTGTGTGTGTGTGTGTGTGTGTGTGTGTGTGTGTTGAATGTTATGTTGAGAGCAGGCAACAGAATTTCATTTTTAACATGTGCCAGTGTGCCCATAGTAAAAAATGACAATAAAGATTATCTTAAATCTTAAAATAACCTGAGCAGACTCTGGGTTAAAAAAAATTAAAAAAATAGGAACAGTGAGAAACATTCATCAGTAGGGAGTCCAAACTAAAATATACAGCTAACAAAACCCACAAAATTCTATGATCATACAAGATGGTGTAATTAAATCATTGCTCTCCTCCATGCTTCCTTCCAGTAAGTTTTACAAATGCTGACACAGCCTGGAAGTTATCCAGCTGTTTTGGAAATTCCTATTAACCTCAATGTTTGGCTATTCCAGCTAAAACTGGAGCTAGAGTTCAAAGTATTTGCCTGCATCCAACTGGAGATACATTGCTTTAAATCAACAAGTCTCCAGCTTGTTGCCATGTGTCAAAACAAGTATTTCCTAATGGTTCCCAATTTAAATGTAGTAGAAATAGCCCATGCTTTAAAACAAATGTACATATCTGAACTATCATACACTGCTTATAAACTCTATTTCTTTACTTCTTTAGCACATATATACCATTCTATCCAAATGATTCCAAGGTCCATATGTCTTAATGGACATTGTAATTTCTGGGGGCTATAGTCCACAAAATTTGTTAGTCTGAAAAGACAGCATCAAACTCGTTCCAATATATGTCTTTATCTTAAATAAAGATAAATCTATCTAAATCTTAACATCCTTAAATAGCAGCTTATCTAAATCTGAACTTCAGGCATCTGCAAGGTAAGTGTAATCGTTGCATGCTCTATAGAGAAATTAGTGTATAAAAATGTCAATCTAATACCAATATTATTTTATTTGCATTATTTTAAAAGACTAATATTGTAACATATAAGACCCATGTTGTAATAATCAGATCTATAGTACAGTGGTTAAGACATTGGGCTAGAAACTGGAGCAGTTCCACCTTAACAAAAAGCTGACTTTGGGCCAGTTATTTTCTCTCAGCCCTAGAAAGGAAACAATGGCAAACCACATATAAAAAATCTTCACAAGAAAAAATGCAGTTGCATTTTTGTGTGTGTGTGTGTGTGTGTGTGTGTGTGTGTGTGTGTAAAGTAACACTGGGTGATGCACACAACCAATTGGAAATGTTTTATTTATTGTTGCTACAGCAGCAGTAAACCCACGAACTAATTTGTACTCATTTTATCATAGTGTAAAGTTTCCAGATGTAACAACTCAGATCATTTGTGTTAACATTCTTAACATTCCAAGTTCTTTTCAAGATGTTAGTTCATCATTATTCAGGTATCTATTAATCCACTAAATACTGGAAAATTAAACCTGGAAAAAAAAAAGAGTCACTCTAAAAGAAACCATGTCCAAGTATCTGGATACATAACCATTTTTTTAATGAAAACACCACAATTTTTTTATTTTATTTCATTTATTTTGATTTGTCAATCACTTACAAGATAATAGGTATAAGTATATACATAGTTATGAATACATGAAATGGGTACATAGAAGAAAAATAAAACAATAGGACAGGGACGGTAGGCACGTTGGTGCGCTTATGCACGCCCCCTACAGACCTCTTAGGAAAGGGGTGAGGTCAATAGTAGACAGTCTAAGGTTAAAGTTTTTGGGGTTTGGGGAAGAAACCACAGTCAGGTAGAGTATTCCAGACATTGACCACTCTGTTGCTGTAGTCGTATTTTCTGCAATCAAGTTTGGTGCGGTTAACTTTGAGTTTGTATCTATTGTGTGCTCTTGTATTGTTATGGTTGAAGCTGAAGTATTCATTGACAGGTAGGACATTGCAATGTATGATTTTATATACTATACTTAGATCAGACCAAAGACGGCATAATTCAAGGTTTTCTAGGTCTAGAATTTCAAGTCTGGTGGCATAAGGTATTCTACAACGAGTAGAGGATGGAGAACTCTTCTTGTGAAATATTTCTGGACTTTCTCAACTGTGTTAATATCAGATACGTAATGTGGGTTCTAGACTGATGAGCTGTATTCGAGTATTGGTCTAGCAAATGTTTTGTATGCTCTAATTAGTAGTGTGATATTACCAGAGAAAAAGCTACGTAGGATTAGGTTAACAACTCTTAATGCCTTTTTGGCTATGTAGTTACAGGGGGCTCTAGCACTTAGATCATTAGAGATGAGTACTCCAAGATCCTTGACAGAGTTTGGATCATCAACAAGGTCTTGACTATTCAGCCTGTATTTTATTTTCTGATTTTTTTTTTGCCAATATGTAAGACAGAGCATTTATTTGTTGAGATTTGAAGTTGCCATTTGTTTGACCATTCTGATACATAGTCAAGATCTTATTGAAGGGTAGCAGTATTGTCTGTGGTATTGAACAACTTTACATCATTAACAAAGAGAACGCAGTTGCTCATAATGTGATCACAGAGGTCATTTATGTAGAGTATGAAGAAAGTTGGTCCTAGAATTGTTCAATGTTCACCCTAACATTCTAAACAACTTAGACTTACCTTTCCACACATGGAAAAATAATAACCCCACACAAGAGAGAGCTGTACATCAGTGTCACCCCATGTTAGAGCATGTAAAAAAATTACAGCACCTGTCTTTGCCAAGAGCAGCTAGGGCAAAGTGTAACTAAGCAGACTATTAAATATACTTACTTTTGAGATTAAAATAATGTTATTGAATTATAACCCTGTATGTATAATAGGGGAGGGAATTATTGGCATAGAATTAAAGTCCTATAATAATGTGACGTCACCACTAAGGTGCATTGCTATCCAGTTTTCTTCCAGTTTGGACACTGACATGTATGCAATACATGCATGCATAAATGTTAAATCCTATTTTCAATTTTAGGATTTCACTTTTCTTTATTTTACTTAAAACTATATTTGGTTTTTGTCTTCTGGATCAGGATGATGGTTTTTGTCTTTTGGATCAGGTTATTTATTATTTCAATTTATATAGTCAGCCATCTTACTGTAAGACTTTGGTGGTTCACAGACAAGTAAAAAAACAATATAGATAATCCTCAACTTGCAACCACAATCAGAATCAAACTTTTTATTGCAAAGCAAGGCAGTGGTTAAAGCTGTGCCTGATTTCACAATGGTTTGTTTGTTTTTGTTGTTGTTTTGCTATGGTTAAGCAAATCACTACAGCTCTTAATGAAACATGTGGTCATTAAGAGAATCTGGCTTTCCACATTGACTTTGCTTGTTGGAATCTGACTGAGGTCACAAATGGTGAACACATCACACACACACACACCAGGATGTTGCAACCATCATAAATGTGAACCAGTTGCCAAGCACCTGAATTTTGATCATAGGATCATTGCAGCATGTCCATGGTCACAAGTGTGAAAAGCAGTCATAAGTCATTTTTTTCAATGATGTAACTTTGAACAGTCACTAAAAGAACTGTTGTAAATCAAGGACTACCTGTATTAATGCCATAATGTATACCTGCCATGGCAAAGTTGGAAGCATTTAATTTTGGACAAAATCCCAGGGGGTGTTTATAATTTATGTATAATGCAATCTAGAATATTCACTGTCAAATCTATGTAATGATAAGAAGTCATTCCATAATTTGGACATACCATGTTTAGTTCATGTCCTTTCCTCATTTGAAAAAAATGTGATTCTCTCTCTCAAAAAGCTGCAAAACCAGTCTGGATGCCACACTACATTTTTACAGGTTACTACAAGTTTACGAGCGACAGTGGAAACAATCTTTCTAACTATCTCATGTTAGATATGCAGTTACAGTCCCAGCTGAGTAAAATCAACTACAGTCGTTTGGTGTTAACTGTACCAAATTTATCTCTAATCCAGCCCTGGCTGATGTGAGTTTACCTTGGAGCACAGTTCCCCAATCTTTCTGGCTTTGTGGACATGGGGAGGGGGGAGAAGGGAATGATTCCTCATGACCAGCTCAATGTGCACAAGCGGCAGGCACATGCAACCCATGCTCACACAAATGGAGCTACACTCGTGCTTACCCCTCACTTGCACAAGCAGACCTGTGTGTGTCCACACATGTGCTTGCCCATCACTTCTGAAGCCTAGTTCCAAACAGACTGTGGCCTAATACTGGGTCACAGCCTGGGGGTTGGAGGCCCCTATCTTGGAGAATTCCAGTATATTTTTGGATGACTTCACAACTTAAAAAGCATAATTTTAAAAGTAATGCCAGTATCAATAGGATTGACATGTGGGAATGGGATTTTTTTAGGGCTGGGATAAAGAAATTTTCAATATGAATGGAAAGTGTCAAAACTAGGCTCTCTTTTACCACATCTTGAGCTTTGCATACCTGAATTTCTTTCCAACAGAACTAATGAGAGAGAATTAAAATAAAAATTAACTTGAAACTAAAAAAGCTACAGAGAATTTACCTAGGCCTGGGCCTGTTTTTTCAGGGCCTAAGTCAGCCCATTTCTCTGAAGTGATGGAATCCAGATACAGGTAGCTTACATCCGTAACTAGACAAGAATTATTATTTTCTAAGCAAGATGATAAGGTAAGTAGCACCTGATTTTGTTATCTTTTTCCCACTGTTGTTAAGCAAATGCCTACAGTCATTAAGTGAATCATATTGTTATTAAGCAAATCCAGTTTTTCCACTGACTTTGCTCATTGAAAGCTGGATGGGAAGGTTGCAAATGGTGATCAGGACACCAGGATGTTGCAAGCACCGAAATACATGATGGTTGGTAAGCACTCGAATTATGATCATGTGTCCATGGGGATGCTACAATGGCCAAAGTCTAAAAACCAGACATGTCATTTTTTCAGTGTCTTTGTAACATTGACTAATCCCTAAGAAAATGGCTGTGGATTGAGGATTAACTGCAATACACCTCATTTTTTTTCCAATCAACGCATCAATCAAGTTAAAACAAATAAACAGCAAAAGAAACAAACACGCCAAACATAGTTTTTAATTTTCCCTTTGTCTCTTTTTCTCTTCCAAAAGCAGAAATTAACAGATTTTGGAGGGCAAAGACACAACGAATCTTCGAGATAGCATGTCAGGATCCACGTTCCAAAAGATGATAAAGCCAAACTTGTTTGTTTCACTAGCATTCCTTAAATGGGCGTTGGTTCTTACCTGATACGCCCCTTCTCGGCGAGCCGCGAGGAGCATCCAGAGACTGGGATGTGCTTCCGAGTCCTCTTCTTCCAGGCTGAGCTTTAGATGAGGAAACGCTCCGCCCCTCACGTGACATCGCGAAGCGCCTCCCCAGTTTTTGCGATAACGAGAAGAGAGGTTATTAATTCTTTCTAATCTACTATTGGCTCCTTGGCTGAAGAAAGAGTCCCCACCAGACGGAGAAATTAGGGTGGGGCTGGATGCTCCTCGCGGCTCACCGAGAAGGGCGTATCAGGTAAGAACCAACGCCCATTCTCCTTCGAGCCGCTCGGAGCATCCAGAGACTGGGACATACCAAAGCTGGGCTGTCCCTACGGGTGGGACTCCGTCTGGTCCGAAGGCCCCTCCGGATCACTGATGACCCTCTGTAAGACCCGTCGGCCAAAAGAGGCCTCCGCTGAGGCGTACATGAATCTATTCTGTAATGTCTGATAAACGGGGACGGGGAGGTCCAGGTGGCCGCCCGACAAATGTCAGCGATGGGGGCTTGCGTGGCCCAGGCCGCCGAGGTGGCTGCACTTCTGGTGGAATGGGCGGTTATCCCACCCGGAGCGGGCAGAGAATGGGAAAGGTAGCACCTCGCAATAGTAGCCCTGATCCAGCGACTGATGGTGGAAGGAGAAACCTTAAGCCCCATTGACCTGGGTTGAAAGGATAGGAAGAGGGATTCCGACCTTCGCATGGATTGAGTGCGCTTAATATAAATACGAGGCCCTTCTAACATCTAGGGTGTGCCAGAGGACCTCCCTGCCCCTGGAGGGCCTGGGGCAGAAATTTGGTAAAATCAGTTCCTATGACCTATGGAAGGGAGAGTTAACTTTGGGTAGAAAGGTAGGGTCGGGACGAAGGACCACCCGGTCTGCGTGGAACACGCATAGATCGCTCCTGACTGACAGAGCTGCTAATTCCGAAACTCGACGAGCAGAAGTAATAGCTACTAGAAAAACTACCTTGAAAGTGAGAAACTGCAGGGATGACTCCCTCAAAGGCTCGAACGGGACGTGTAGAGAAACGAGGACCTTGTTGAGGTCCCATGTGGGGAACCTGTGAGCGGTAGGAGGGCACAGGTTGGTGGCGCCCTAAGGAAAGATCTAACCCTGGGGTGGTGAGAAAGGGAACCGTAGTTATCACAGGAGACCACGGTTGAGAGAGCAGAAACTTGCCGTCTCAGGGTGTTAGGTGCGAGCCCCTTGCGAAGACCCTCTTGAAGAAATTCCAGGATCTGTGCCACCGAGGGAGAGAGGGGATTAACCTGAGACCCGCTACACCACTTGCAGAACCCTTTCCAAGTGGCATCATAAATTCGTGTGGTGGAAGGACGCCTGGCGGCCAAAATAGTGTCGATGACTTGAGTTGAAAGTTTCTCAGAAGTCAGACGGATCCGCTCAACCTCCAGACGGCTAACTGGAGCCATTGAGGCTCCGGATGCAGAAGGGGCCCCTGAGAGAGGGAGACCTTGTCCGGGGGATCCTCCATGGGGCGCTACTGATAAGATGCGGAGATCCGCAAACCACGGTCGCCTGGGCCAATAGGGAGCCACCAGGAGAAGTTCTGCCCTCTCCTGAATGAGTTTTTGAACTACTCTGGGAACTAACGGGAGCGGAGGGAAGGCATATAGGAGCCCTGGGGGCCATGGGCAACGCAGAGCGTTGTGATTCTCCGACCTGTGAGACGGATACCGGGAGAAGAACCGTGGAAGCTGAGTGTTGGTCGGGAAGCGAAGAGGTCCACCACCGGAAGGCCGAATATTCTGGGCGCTTCCTCGAAAGGGATGGATGGAGACGCCATTCCGCCTGGTCCACCGTGGCCCTGCTCAGCCAGTCCGCCTGAGTATTGTCTACTCCGGAGATGTGTTCGGCTTTTAAGGATAGGAGGTTGGATTCTGCCCAGCGGCAAAGGCGCTCGGCTTCCCTCATTAGCTGGATGGACTGGGTGCCCCTTGCCTGTTGATATGGGCCTTGGCCGTGGCGTTGTCCGTGAGCACGAGCGTGATGTTTGCGGATCTGAGGAAAGCTGCGCAGGGCCAGAAGGACGGCGTGAAGCTCTAGCCAATTGATGCTGCACCCCTGCTCGGTCAGCGACCATTTGCCCTGTGCAGAGATCGAGTCGAGATGGCGCCCCAACCGGATAGGCTTGCGTCCGTAGTGACGGTGAGTCGTTGAGGTTCCGCGAAGAGGTGGCCTCTGTTGATGGCGGGATTGGTCCACCAGAGAAGAGACGTGAGGACCCTTGGAGGGACCCTGACTTTGACCCTCGAGTTGCTTCTTCCGGATTGTTGGAACGGGAGCAGGAACCATTGGAGGGATCTGCTGTGTAGACGGGCCCAGGGAATAATGGAGATGCATGATACCATTTTGCCCAACAATTTAGAGAGGTCCAACAAGGCCACCCTCCTTGAACGCCTGATCTGATTGACCAGGGTTTGAATGCTAAGGAACCTCTCCGGAGAGAGGAAAACTCTCTGTGACACCGAATCAATTATGGCCCCCAAGTGGTTAATTCGAGTAGAAGGGGTAAGTTGGCTCTTTTGCCAATTGACTAGAAAACCGTGTGCCCGTAAGGCGGAGAGGGTGACCCTGGTATCCCTGACTGCCTGGGATTTGGACGGGAGAGAATAAGAATATCGTCCAAGTAGCAGTGGAGGCGGACGGGAGCGGTCCTGAGATGGGCCGCCAGGGCCGCCAGGACCTTGGTGAAGGTCCGGGGCGAAGCCAGACCGAAGGGTAGGGCCACGTATTGATAATGAAGGTTATTATGGCAGAACCTGAGGAATTTGTAATGGGAGGGCCTGATTGGAATATGGAGGTATGCCTCCGAAAGATCTATGGAAGATAACCAGTCTCCCGCCTGGTGCCTAAGAGAATTGATTGCAAGGTGTGCATCTTGAATCTACGCTGGATGAGGTGACGGTTGAGCCGTTTCAAGTCTAGGATGGCTCTCCAACCCCCAGAGTGTTTGGGTACCACAAAGAGATGGGAGTAAAAACCCTTTCCCCTCTGGGCCGGAGGGACAGGTTGAATGGCCTGGATGTCAAGAAGATGATGGATGGCTGCATCCATTAGAGCCCGTTGGAGGGATCCCTTGAGGAGGGGATGGGATGAAACAATCAGGGGCGGACCTGAACTCCAGGGCGAGACCAAACCTGATTGTGTCCCTAACCCATGCATCGGAGGTGGATATGTCCCATTGGGCGGCGAAGTGGCTGAGGCGGCCGCCAATGGGGAGGGAGGAAGAGGATCTACCTTCTACGGTAGGGCCTTCCTCCCGATCCCGGAATGGTCTCTTGTAGCCGCCACCGCGTCTGGTTCTGTCACCCGGGTCCGGCGGTCCTGGGACCGGAAGGAAGGAGGTCTAGGGTATCTGGGCGGGAAGGGGGTTGGTAGAAGGGCGGGGAAGCTCCTCCGAAAGGCCGGGGCCCCTGGTCTCCGATCTTCGAAAAAGGGAGGGCAAATACTTTCTCTTACTGCGGCCCTCGACCAGCAGTGGTTCCAAAGCTGGGCCAAACAGTTTGTCTCCCGTAATGGGAGCAGTGGCCAGTTTGACCTTATTCTTTACGTCCGCCTGCCAGTGTTTGAGCCATAGCATGCGGCGAGCCGTAACGTGCGACGTGATGGCCCTGGAAGAAAATTTTACCGACTGGTAAGTGGCGTCAGCCGAGAACTCGGCTGCAGCCACTAACCGCTATATCCTGGTGAGCTCTCAGATTGGAAGCAGGGATGTGGTCCTTGAGCTGGCGTAGCCAGCGGATGGAAGACCTGGTGAAAAATGAGGCGGCCGTAGCCGATTTAATGGCCCAGGCGTCAGATAGGTGGGCCCTACGCAGCGCCAGCTCCGCCCGCCTGTCCTCAGGCTTTAAGGCCTCTAGGGCCTCACTAGGGGTAGAGGAAGAAGCTAGACCCACAATGGGGTCATCAACCTCCGGGATATTCAGAAGGTTAGACAGAGCCGCATCGAGATTGAAGAATCTCTTGTCTTGGCTAGATGGAGCAGGAGGTGTCCCTGAGGAGGTAAGTTGCTTTGCAACCAGATCTACGAAGATGGGAGGGGATGGGATGACCTCGGCTTCCACCACTGGTTGGGTGAAAATGGAGTCTTCTGGGCCCTCTTGGACTCGGGGGTTCAGCAGAGGACTGGGGAAGAAGGCCAGATACATTCTTGGCCTTAAGGAGGAGGGACTTGAACATATGTGGTTTGAACAGCCCCCCAAAGGTGGGTTGGTCGGGGGAAGGACCCTCGTCCTCCGACATCTCCCCCTCCATGATGTCAGCCTCTAAGAGGGGTTCACTATAGCGGGAGGATCCCATCCGGGAATCCTCTTCCTCCTCCCTGAAATCCCCAAAGTCCCCTTCCTCCTCCATCTGGGCCCCAACCGGTGGAGGGCTATCCCTCTGAGAGAGTACCTGATCAGTTGGGGGGACCGGTTGTGGAAGGGATCTGAGTGATAACGAATCGTGTTCAGAGGCTCGCGGAGAGAAGCCTGATCTGGACACGTGTTGTAGTGCCTCTGCTATGCCCTGGCGGATGGCTGATTCCATCCAAGCCTTGATGTGAGGTGGAACCTCGGAGGTAGAGGTTCATCCTGGCGCAGACCAGCGGCTGTGGGTGTAAAGGTGGCTTGGGGGTCCGTCTAGTCGGAGGTCCGGGGTCGGAAGACCCTGAAGCGAACTGCGCCTAGGTAGGGAAGAAGGGTCTGAGGGGAGAGGTAGAGCAGAGGTAGAAGGGGTTGGAGGAGGAGGTATAGGCGGCTCCGGCGGGACTCCCTTGAACGCCGGTCGAACTCTTTTTCTAACGCTTTGTGGCGCCTCAAGGCGTCACGTTGGGCGGCCTTGGAAGGTTCCCTGTCCTGTCTGGAGCCCTTAGGTTCCTTGTCCTGCCTGCGCAAGTAGTGGGACTTTGCTTTAGCCTTCAAAGAAGGACGTTTAGAGGGATTGTCGTCTGCCATGTTAGGTAACAATACTAGCAAAGGTGGTTGGCTCGCCCAGAATAGGCCTGGATGAGGCCGGGTGAAGGTGAAGCTGGCCCTCTCCCCCTTTTGGAATTTGTAGTGTACAGAGATAACAGTAAGGTATCTAAATAATATAGTATGTACAGGAAAAATAGATACTCTATTTGTAATTCCTTTGATTTCTTTTTGTTTGTTCTTTTTATCTTTTTCTCTTTTTTTTTTTTGTACCCAATATATATACAGGTTATCCGTAAATATCTATATATCTATGAAAAAAAAATTATTACTGTACAAAAAAACAGAAATTATTATTATAATTATTATTATTTTGCAAATATATTCCTTTTATTCTCGAACAGTAGCAGTAACTGGGTATCTCAGTACAGGCCGGATCAGTCAAATAAACGCCTGAGGCCTATGGTAGAAGAGAGGGCCTCTGGCAGCAGGCCTCCAGACAAGAGAAAACAAAACCGGAGGGGGGGGGCTGCAACTTCGCCCCGAAACGGACTGCGGGAGGCCAACTAAGATAAAAGAGCGAGCCAGGTAGAAAGAAATGGGCAGCAAAGCTTTGACCCAAGGCCTGGGGCTCTAATTCACCGCAGCTAGAACCAGAAAAAAAGGCGCCCGACCACGAGGCGGAGCCAAAATGGCGACCGCGAGCTGAACCGTCGGGACGCCTTCGGGACGGAAAGGAGGGCTTTGCCGGTCAGCTCGGCACGCCTAGGGCCTTAGGGGCAATAACCCTCCCGGTCGGCGTTTGGGGTGGGGGGAATCCAGCAGTAAAATGAAAGGAAAACAACGCGTGCCACGAGGCAACGCGGAGGCAGCGATGCGATCTGATAAGGATGGGGGTAGGCGCTAAGCGCTGCTGCAGTGCCCGCAGCTTGTCTCAGGGGCGAGGGAAAATTTTCCCTTAAGTCCAGACCCTTGCGCAGGAGGAGAAAGAAGGCAAACCTTATCAGAATGTGAAATAGGAAGGAAATCTGCGATCAGCCAAGGAGCTCTCTAACACACAGCCTGACTCTTCGAGGCTGAGCAAAAGACTGGGGAGGCGCTCCGCGATGTCACGTGAGGGGCGGAGCGTTTCCTCATCTAAAGCTCAGCCTGCAAGAAGAGGACTCGGAAGCACATCCCAGTCTCTGGATGCTCCGAGCGGCTCTCGAAGGAGAATTTGTACTTACTCCCCATTTATATATTGTTAATACAATGACTTTCCATATATTTAATCGTTTGTCTTCTCTCACAATGTAAGTACTCTTCAGTGGCAATTTTTAGGGGTTCTGGGGCCTTTAAAAGCTATGGACTCTTATTCTAAGATGCTTCATAAAGACCTGAACATCGAGTAATATCTATCCAGTGTAGAACAATCTTGATTCCTGTCTTTCTCCTCTTTTTCCATTACTAAAATTCGCAAGGAGGGTCAGATAGCACGGACAGCGGTGAGACCTCTCAAGGAGACAGTGAGTCCTATGAATATCTCAAAGGGTTCTACGAAATGCTGTTTTTTAGAGCCAAAAAAAGCTACCAAGGAATGAGTGGATTGAATGTGGATCAAGAATGTGGATTTTGGTTCAGACCAAAAATTACACATTTCAGAGATACAGTGACTCCATGCCCCGATTGGCTTTTCTCCAGAGAACAGTAGAGCACAGCAACCAAAATCCAATTTCTGGGGAAATGGGTGGATTCCTCATTCAATATATTATTTAAAGGTTAAAAATTTAAACAGGAAGAGGGTAACGCAATTTCTAAATTGTGATCTATCATAAATATTCTTGATTAAACTACTAAATTTTTCTTCATGCTAATTTTATTAACAACCTCCACCACTCATTACTAGGATGGCCCTTTATACAAACCATTCAACCCCAAGAGATTTTAATGAATATGTAATCCAGTATTGTATATTTACATTCTACCTTTTATCTAGGGGCTGAAGACAATGCACACTGAATCCTCTCTTCCTCTTTTCCCACACAATAGTTCTGAGAGTCACTGACCCAAAGTCATTCTCAAACAGGCTGCTGATGTACTTGGATCTACCCAATTTTACTTCAACTTCTTAACTACACACTGGCTATTTCCTAATTTGCCTAACCACTCATTCAAAAATATGTTTAAAACAAAAAACCAAGTTTCTAGTAGGATAGATTAATTATTACAGATAGTCCTTGACGTACAACAGCAACTGAGCACAAACTATTAACAAAGGCTTTATCTTGGCAAGACTCTGCTATTGTTTGATAGCAGCCTGTAATAACATTCTGATTATATTAAATTAGCAGAGTAAAATGCAAAAGCTTTAAATTTTCAACAAATCATTTAGGCACAGTTCAGAAAAATCTAATCATGACAGGATGTTTGCATCAATTATTACTGCACCCAATAAAGTTCAGCAGCTCTTAAATATGAAGAAGAGCAACCAGACTTTTATTATCTTTTTTTAAAAAAGTACTAATGTGCAGGCATAAATAATTCTGAATTAAATGAGACTTTATTCAGGTTTGCAGCCTTAATGTGATGTGAATGTCTACGGGCAACTGAGAAATTGATACAAATGCATTAGCCAATATACATTGCCAATGGTTTTAAAAGCCAAATAAACAGCATTTGCTTTCCAAGAGTTATTAAAACAATAATTCTTTGCAAATAATAAGATACTGCAAAATGATAGGTGCAAAATACAAATCTTACTGTTATGGTTTTGAGCAGCTGAAATATATAAATAGTCAGAACGCCAGAACAACAAAAAATCATTAAAATGTTTATTTCAAAATCAGGGTTTAACCCCCAAAAATCTTCAAAAATATAATCATGAATGTAACATCTAATTATGTTTTTTGTCAACCTGCACATGATAAAATCATTTATAGACCTGAAAACTGCCTTCTTTTTAAATGTGAGAAGTTAATAAATAAACATGTGAGGCAGCAAAGAAAACCCCAGGAGAAATCATATGGTAAAAGAAGCTATTAAAATTTTTGCCTTTGAACAAAATATAGTTAGAACCCTGTGATAGCTTAATACTGCCTGATAGATTTGATATTTCTATTTTTTTATAGGTTCCTGAAATTGTTCATAATTACTCTGGAGGGAGGGGAGAATTGTTTATTTATTTTTATCTCACCTTTATTATTTTAATAAATTACTCATTGGAAAACATATCTAATACTTCCTCCTCCTCCTATTTTCCCCACACCACCACCATGTAAGTGGTGCTGAGTCTGGCCCAAAGTCATCTCTAGCTAGCTTTCATGCTTAGGAAATGCTTAAGAGAAGATTAAACTCAAGTCTCCTGATGATTGGTCCAAAGTCATTCAGCTTGCTTTTGTGCCTAAGGCAGGACTAGAATTGACAGCCTTGTGGTGGTTGGCCCAGAGTTACCTAGTCAACTTTTATGCCCAAGGCAGGACTAGAACTCAGAGTTTCCCGGTTTCTAACCTAATGCCATAACTACGATATCAAACTGATTATTATTAAGAGCTGAATGAGAAGCTCTTCTTGGATGAGAAGCGAAACATCTTTAAAAGAAAAATCAGAAAGTCCAGTTGCCTCTTGAAAAAAGCACCTTTGGGACAACATGACCGGGATGACTAAGAATCTCTGTAGACCTCTACATTTAATATTGCTTTATATCACTGTTTCTTTTAAAAATAAGATTACTTATAGAGCATTGGAAAATTTGTGTCTGGGTTATATTAAACAACTTTCAGTATAGATAATGATTATTATATAGAATCTTTCTGCCTAGAATATAAAACACAATTAAAACAAGAAAACAGAATTTTCTTGATTAATTCTGAGAATGATTTAAGTGTATTTGATTTAAATCAAAACCATATTGTTTGTTTTAAATCTTAATTAAGGGGTTGGTTTCCAGAGATCGGAGATGATGTTTGGGTGTACTCATATATGTGACGTTTCTTCTGGAAGGAAAGAATTGTAAGTTAATGGTACATTATAAGTAAGTTTCATCAGTATGCAAATAGTAGAAAAAGAGGCCAATGCATTGCTCTTGTAGTACAATAGTTATAAACTAGGGGTACCTTCCAGAAGGTATTTGGGGCATAGGCCAGGACAATTTGCAATCGCTTGTTTGTCAATCAAGGATTCAATTTGGGACTGCCCCTGCTGAGGTATTTGTGTAAATATCCACTCCTGACAGCTGATTTTTTTTCTAGTTAATGATATTTTTGAAATTGGGTCAAACAATTGAACCATTGTCCAAATATATGGTATAGTCTTCTCCACCTTGGTCCATCAGAGATATACTGGCCAGAGATAATGGAAGGTTTAATCAAAGCTATATGTCTTCTTTACAGAGCTTGTCCTGACATTTAATGATTATTTTAACTCAAAAAGTCCAGAAGTACTAGCCACATATTTTCAGTCATGCCATTCTGCTGCTAGAATAAAATTACTAAGGAAAGCACAGGGAAAGGAATTATGGGTAATCCTGGTAAGCAAAGGTATCTCAGTACTGATCCCAGATAAAACATCCAACTAACATAAAAAGTCAAAGTTGTGATGGTGTCAGTTAAGAACATTGCTCGGATTAGAAAAATCCATACTCAAATCCCTTATACAACTGTGAAACTCAGTGGATGATCCATGGCCTTTAGGTAGCTCTCATCAAATTATTTTGATGTTTCAGTGAGAAGAATAAATGATTAGATTCACCTTTGAAGAAAATGTGTAATATAAATGCCATCATTACATCTTACAACAAACCAAACTCAATAATCTGAAGCATACTGTTATCATTAGGTCAGTTTCCTAATTCAGAAGATTTTGGAATAAATGTTTGCTAGAATATTGACATACAGAGTGTTACATGACTATTACTATAAACCAGGAGTGTCAAACCAGGTCAAATTGTGGCCATATCGTGATGTATCATCATGTTTTTTGCTTTTGCGGAGCTGGCGTGGCCTGTATAGGCCAAATCAGACCCTTGGGCCACCATTTTGACAGACCTGAGTAAACATTCAAAATTAACATCAGTTGATTTCCATTCTCTTGCTTAAAACTATCTATCCCTCCTTGATTTGCTACACAAAGTTATTGTCTGGTTCATTTATTCATTTTATATCCACTTCTGTATTCCACCAAGCATTTCTTAAAGCAAAGCGTCTCACATGAATATAAATTAACTGTAAAAAGAAGAGAGAGAAAGATTTGTCTAGGAAGAATACATGAGGCAGGCAATGCTTATCTTATTATTAAGGAATGTCCCACTGTTTTCAAAGCTCATGTTTATCTTATTATTAAGGAATGTCCCACTGCTTTCAAAGCTCATATGTTTATCTTTTCTAAGCAGTAAAAGTTTCTTTGAATTATTTTATTTAAGAATAAAATACTCTGTGTGTGTGTGTGTGCGCGCGCGCGCGCGTACGCGCGTAATCATTTACAATATATTCTTGGTGATAACCCTGTATGTGTAAGCTCAGAAAGGGGTCTACAACTTGCCACGGCCGACTTGTCATTAGACAACTCACTGTAGTTCAAGACTTGCACTAATGTCGTAGAAATAGTGGAATAGAATAATTAAAGAAAGGATACCAAAGTTGGGACAAAATTAAATGTGAACGACCCAAATTAAATAATTCTTAAATTGTTTTAAATAATTATATTATATTCTTCTCTTCCAACTGTTCCTCTTTTTCAGCTTCCTGAATTCTATGGTTCTCAGAGATAAGTTAGAACCACAAATCCAGAATTCTGAGCCTTAAGTTTACATTCTGAACTTTTCCTGTGCAAATTTTATTTCAAACTTCCTGATGCTCTCATGGATCAAGTGAGCTCATGTTTTGGTTGACATATAACTACAAATTACTCTCAAGTTCTCTAGAAAGTGCCAATGACATACAACTAATTGGCTATTTCAAGAATAGCAATATTTGACTTTGAGAGGCCACTGTATAGTTTAGTAGAAATTCTATGTTCAATTTTAGATAAAGGGGAAAACCTCCATCTGAATACTTGGAGATCTCTAGAAAGTAAGGAAGATGCCCTTAATGGAAATAGGCAAGAACAGTTAATTAGGCAAAAGGGGCTTAATTGCTTCTGATAACAACCAGAAGTTCAGGCAGCTGCTAGAGACTCAGCATAATCAAACAAGCAAGATACTGTAATTATAGACTTACTGTGAAGTTAATTTCCTAGCCTAATCAGGAGCCCATCAAGTTTGGAGATCACATATCTCCAAACTTGGCAATTTTAAGACCTATGGTCTTCAACCCTCAATCTTCTCCAGCCAGCATAGCATGACTGAAC
This sequence comes from Notechis scutatus, assembly GCF_049901735.1. NCBI lineage: Eukaryota > Metazoa > Chordata > Lepidosauria > Squamata > Elapidae > Notechis > Notechis scutatus. Next base: position 16,555,739 of record NC_142025.1, on the reverse strand, counting down.
TAAGAAATTCCAGGAGTTGAAGTCTACAAGTCTTAAAGTTGCTAAGTTTGTTCCTGCAGTAGTGGAACCAAAAAAAAAACTGTTGTAGAAATACCACTATATCAGCTAAAACTAATTAAAAACAGTTTAAATCTGAATAATGTTATGCATAAAAGCTAGTTTTTTCAACCTTTACATGTAATCTTTGACTTACAACATTTCATTCAATGACCATCCAAACTTACAATGGCACAGAAAAAAGTGACTTATGATTGTTTTTCATACTTACCATCATTGCATGGTCATATGAGCAAAATTCAAACGCTTGGCAACTGACTCATATTTATAACACTACTTCAGTGTATATAAACCCCTTTTGTGACCTTCTGTCAAGCAAAGTCAATGGGGAAGCTAGATTCACTTAACTTAGGCAAGAAAGGTCATAAAATTGAACAAACCTCACCTAACAAATGTCTCAGCCACAAAAATGTTGGGCTCAATTGTGGTCATAAGTCAAGGACTACATGTATCTTCTCCTCACGATGGCATATGCTTCTATGTTGAGAAATACTGACCCAGCCTTGTTCCACATCGTTTCTGCTAGTTTGCATATCCCCTTTTATCTAAAAATAAGCTTTTTTCTATATTGGGTTGCTTCTCCTTAGCTTCCTCAGCTCTCATTACTCACCTAAGTATGTATTAGCTTCTCAGTTTACATAAATATTTTGTTTCTTATCATTTTATTCTACTTTGTTTTGCTATACCCAGTTTCAACTTCTAAATAAAACAACCTCTAAGTAAGAGAAATAAAACAAGCTTATCTGATTTGTAGTTAATCACTTCCCAGTTTTGCCTTTGTTCTGTGGTTTCATTTGATGTCTTTCCATTGTGATTCAAGTATATGTTTTTAACTCAATGTTTCACTAATTGTCTTGGGAGCTTCAGCCAAAGGACAAACTAGCAGTTCTATCTGCTGATTTGAAGGTAAGGATACTCTTCAAATCAATTCCATGCCACGCCTCCACACAGAAGATTTAAGATACATGATTTCTTCCTGAAAGGAATTGCAGGGCACATTATGTGAGTTAATTGTCCTGGAACAGAGTTTTATTTGGGCTGGCAGAATATTTCTGCCAGGTGTGTACCCAATTAGTTAAAAAGCTTGCAGATACAAGCAAAGAGTGTGTTAAGCTTGCTTAATAGTAAACTTGGCTAGTTTTTTAATGGCTTCAACTGATGTGTGAATGTAGGTTATTTGGTTCCTTAATGTCTCAATGTAGTGCGTAAACTAGGAAAATGAGGTAGTCCGTGGTAAATGCACTTTTGTTGCAATTTAGCAGCTATTGTGAAAAAACATACACAATTTTTTTTTAATCAAAAGCCACATCTGTCTTTGGGGAACATATAGGCCAATTTGAAAAATTGGAACCGGCCCTAAATTTAATTACTTTACATACATATGACTTTAATCGCCATCCCAACCAATGACTAATTTTCTAGTTCTATCACAGACAGCAGCTGTAGTTTAACACAAGACTTTAGAATTACATGCAGAACTAAGGAGACAGGTTTTCATTTCTGCTTTAAAACAATTTTTTGAGTGGGGAATTCTGGGAGTTGAAGTCCACATGCCCTACAACTACTACTATCCAATTTAGCATTTGACTGTTCTGATAATTAGATAAAAGATCTAATAAGCCCTTGTGTAAGAAGTCATCGAAGAATTATAAGGTATAAACTGGTCAGAAGACAATTGCAACCTTTCACACTGCAGCCCAGAAAGCAAAAAGGACATGGAATTTAGCTCACCTCAAGGATGTTTGGTTAAAATAGCAAGTGAAGAAACAAATTCTTCCTCTTCCCCAAGAGATCCACAACTGAGTTTAGAAGTACTCCCATCATCTCAAACTACTGGGTGCGTTGATTTGAAGTTATGGGAATTCTTAGACTGTAGAATATATAGTCCTAATGAGGAAATTTTAGGATCTAAATAATCTGTTCTGCTATTAAAAGTGACATTGATAAAACCATTAAGGGATATAGATAAAGGATTTTACTAATCTACTATGCACTCTGTCCTGGGTCTGCAATTTGGGCTTGCATTTTAAAAATGAATCACTTCTTACTACCTATATCAGAAGTGCACTATTGTCTAGGCCAGTGGTGGCTAACCTTTTGGGGCAATGCGTGTGCCCCCACACCCCCTACACATGCACATGCATGTGCAATCCACCCCCCCCCCACCCTTTTACCTGCACTGCACCTCACAGCTGATTTTCGGCCTCACAGAGGCTTGAGGAAGGCTTCTGCAGGCTTTGCAGGCCGAAAACTATCCCGTTTTGTCACTTCTGGTATTTTTGGAAAAACAGGAAGTGACAAAACGGGGCTAGTTTTCGGCCTGCAAAGCCTGCAGAAGCCTTCCTCAAGCCTTTGGGAGGCCGAAAAAGGCACGTGGCATGTGCAGTGAGGTAAGTTTGCTTGCAGCTCGCGTGCCGGCACTAATGGCTCTGCGTGCTGTCGTAGCACGCGTGCCATAGGTTCGCCATCACAGGTCTAGGTATTATTTGGATCAAAAAGAAAAGAAACAAATCCCTGCTACTTTCTTGGCAGCAATGCAGAGGAGGCACGCCAAGGACTTCTTTGGGACTGTTTTCTCTTCTTCCAAATTAGCCTACAACCCCAGGATTCCCAAGTGGTCTCTCATAGGAGTAAAGCCAATCCTGGTTATTTTCCTTGCTCTAGATCAGTCAGATGGTACCACCTGTTGCATCATAAACATCCAAGCAGCCAATTACCACCTGCCATCAGGCCTTGCCATTAGCTAACAGGAACCAGGTGAGGCAGGAAAGAGAGCAGGGATATGCCTCTTCCTATCTTTCCTTATACCACACATTCTAGATCAGGGGTCCCCAAACTTGGCAACTTTAAAGACTTGTGGACTTCAACTTCCAGAATTCTGGCTGAGAAATTCTGGGAGTTGAAGTCCACAAGTCTTAAAGTTTCCAGGTCTGGAAACCTCTGTACTAGTTTCTGGGTAGTATACAGTAGTTGAAAATGACTGACATTTCATGAAGGGGACATAACTTTGCCCAATTTCAATTGCCAAGAATCCATAGGTCGTTTACACATATTCTGTACATTGATTCAAAAACTGTTGCTCTATGATGCACCATTTCACCCAATTGAAATTACAATCAATCAAACACTCAGGAGACATTTAGTACTATACAGATAATTAATGGTCAGCAAAATTGTAACAAATAATTGGAGACCAAACATATATTTTCCTCCAGAGTGGAGGATGTGAATGGGTGTAACCTGTTACATGGCAGATAATGTGTCATCTATAAAGTGGGGGGAGGGAAAGAACTGTGAATGTTAAGTATTTGGACTGCAAAGGACTCTTCTACAAATACAGAAACACACAATACAAGTCTCTCCAAAAAGTAACTGACATCAAAGTTGAAAAACTAAAGGAGGCACAAACCTATGGAAAAGCATTATGTCAAATATTAGTGGCGTTTTCTATGAACCCATATAGGTTTTAGATTGTGATAATCATGTCCATACTGTAGGTGTGACCTACATTTCATTTTCAATGATATTGGAAGTCAAGACCTGATCTGCAGGATTAAAGGTAAAAGTAAAGATTCCCCCATCCAATTGGGTCCGAATTTCGGGGTGGCTCTTATCTCTGTTTTTTAGCTGAGGAGCCAGCGTAGTCCACTTTTGTGGTCATGAGGCCAGCATAACTATATGCTGAGGCGCACTTCCTACTAAGTGGGAAGCTCACAATTCTAAAATTAAATAATTTAAAATACATTAAAACAATAAAAATTACCTTCTAGTCAGGAAGATTCTATAATCAACCCTAGCAAAATTGTATTCTTATTGTTTAATGTAACCTTAATATTGTCTCATACTCAAAAAAATATTTTCATTTTTAAACAACATGACATCATTTCATACTGTCAGTTTTCAAGCCCATTAATTTCAATCATTAGTTTACTCAGAGGAATGACAGAAGCAGAAGTCTGTCATGCTTTCTTACAGTTTCAAAGCAACCCAATTCTCTCCTTTGTTCCAAAATTTCCTCTATTTTGCCTTGCTATTTTCAAGCTTCTTACTTGATCCTAGAGAGAGCCTTGTATCAGACACCAAAGTCAACAACTGAGAACAAAAGAAGAAAAGTGTTTGTAGGATGAGCTCTCCCTCAATACAATACTAGCTATAGAAATAACACTGTTTATTTGATATGGCTTTGCAGTTCTTTCGATTCTGTCAGAATAGCAGTGGTACTCATCTAATACCTGTGGGCAACTCCTTAAAGTAGTTGTTACTTTTTTCCACAATTGTATGGCTGCCTTTCAAAGGGGCAGCACAATCCCCCCCAAAAAAAAAAATCCTAGAGGTGATGCATTCATATTCTAAAATACGTTATTTTCCTTCAACTCTGAAAAGATCAGACAGCCCGACTAAATATAGATGACAAATGAGAGGTCCTTGGTGCTCTCTAAACTTGCTTCTCTTCTTGCAGACGTTTCATTACCCTAAGTAGGTAACATCACCACTGCTAGTAAGGAGTGCTGTTTGCTGTCAGTTTATATTTTGGTGACTTTCCTGTCTGTGTGAGTTAGGGAGGTATTAGAGATTCTTTGGTTGGGCTGCTTACTGATAGCTCTTGACAATTTCTTGATTGGGTATTGCTTACTTGATTATTGATCTGAAGTTAACCTTGGATTGTTGAGCTGAAGTAATCTATGCTGATTACTGGTGGTTCAGTGAGCGTGGCTCGGTGGGCGCACTTTGTGCATGTGCAGAGGCTTTACTACTCACCCCCTGCAATCCCTGTAGCTTCAAAGCTGACGCGCAACAATCTGCTGTGCTGCGCAAAGCAGATACGCTTCAAAAGCAGGGAATAAAGATCAGTATGGGAGCCTGGGCGGGCGGGTCGGCCCAACAGCACCTTGTCAGATAGAATTGGTTCAGTCTCAGCCAATCTTCGGCACTACCGGTAAGCCAGAACTGGGCCGAACCGGTAGTATAGCACCACTGTGCTGGAGTCTTTTTGTTCTCTTTTGGGCTGGTTGATTGTCTCTTTTTCATAGTTTATAGATGTTCAAACCAACACTCAAGCACTGATGATGCTACCTAGTTAGAGTAATGAAACATCTGCAAGAAAGCAAGCAAGCTCAAAGAGCACCAAGGATCCCTTATTTCAATATTTGAGTTACAAATATTCTTCTTTATTGATAGATGACAAAGCTATGGAACCAACAGCCTGTATGGCTCTAAAGGAATGTCAAATTGGAATTCCAACCCATCCAATCTGGTTATGGTTCTTGTTTAACAATAATGCAGAAAAGAACGGGGGGTCAGAGACCACAACAAAATACAGAAATCAATCTTCCCCAGTGTAGTGGTCTCCAAAATGTGTTGCAATTACAACTTCCAGAATTTCCAAGAAACAAAGTCTTGACGATGTTTGCTAGAAATTCTGAGAGTTTTAATCTCAACGCAACAGAAGAGCAGCAGATTGGCTAAAATTGATGCAGATCTCTGGTATGTGATGCTGGAAACATGACACATCATGCTATGACAAGAATCTGCTTGATAAGGGTATCTGGAATATGTCACAACTGGCTTTCCTTTCCAACCATTCCAAATTACAAGTTCTCAAATTAAAATAAATTTGCTGATGTATCATGCTAAGTTCAAATGCAATTACACACATTATGTCTTAAATATATGAAAAGGTGAGTTGAGTTCCAGGCGTGGATTAAAATATAATCATCACACCTACCCATCTCAAACATCACTGATTTTAATTTACAGCTTTTTCCTAATTTGTAAACCCAGAAACCTATCAGTACAGATAGTCGCTAACTTATGACCTCAATTGATTTCTCAAAATTTTTGTTGCTAGATATTTATTCTGTGAGTTTTACCCCCGTTTTACCTTTCTTGCCACAGTTCCTAAGTGAATCGCTGCAGTTTAAGTTAGTAACATGGTTAAGTGAATCTGGCTTCCCCATTGACTTGGCTGATCAGCTCACAAAAGGTAATCACGTGACCCCTGGACTCTGCAACCATGTCATATTTACGAGCCGGTTGCCAAGCATCTGAATTTTGTTCATGTGATCACGGAAATGGCTGCCACTTGTGTGAAAAATGATCATAAGAACTATTGTTGCTTTGAACGGTCACTAAATGAACTGATGTAAGTCCAAGACTACCTGTAGAGAGACTAGCAAGAAGACTACCAACGCCCTCACTACAATCAATTCTTGCATACTACTATTTGTCTAGTTGCTTCAGCTTTCATCTGGATATGGTCTATCGCATAATGGATGGCTGCAAGCAGCACAGCGTTGCTACTTAAGGGATCTTATGTCTGGAGATAACACATCCCTAGGTAACCTACACTAGAAAAGAATCAATAAGAGTAAAACCAATATCTTCATGATCTCTTTCTGAAAACCACACAGAGAACACTGTTAAGATACAGAAAGCTGCATGAAATGGACTTTTGAACTACTCCAGAAAGGCAGTTATGTATTTAAGAAACGAACTATTCTTAAATTGAACAAATTCTGCAGTGCTTCTTCCCCTTATCATTAATAATTTATGCTTGTCCAATACTCACATGTTCCAAAACCATTTAATGGAGGGGAAATACCATTTAAAATGTTTCTTTCTCTCTTGGAAGTTTCCAAGAATGCATTTTTCTTTCTCTACTTGACATGCACAGCTTGATTTTTAAAAAGGGCAAAAGTGCATGTAACAGAGGATATAATGATGTTCCCCAAAATAGCAACTCTATGTCAAATTCAGTTCTTCTATTGCAGATGATAATGCTTAAATGTATATATTGTATATACCATGACATCAACGTCTACTTGTGTGGATTCTATAAAGAAATCATAGCAAGAAAAGTTGCTTCAGTTTATAACTTAGCCTGTATTTAGTATAACTGCAAATAGAAGCACATTCTCCTTTATGTTTGATTAATTCCTGCTATTAATTTCAAATTCTTTAAAAAAAATTGCCCCATCAATGTAACAAGATTGTTATGCTATCTAAATTACTGTACTCTGAATAAGCTGTACATTAACACAGATAGCCCTAGACTTATGACCACAATTGAAACAGAACTTCTATCACTAAGTGAGATCACTAAGTTATTAAGTGAATCACATGGCTTCTTACATGATTCCTGTTTTCCCCATTGACTTGGAAGCAGGCTGGGAAGATTGCAAATGGTGCTCGTGTGACTCCAGAATCCTGCAACCATCATAAATACTTGTCAGTTGTCAAGTACCCAAATTCTTATCACATGAACTGCAGGGATGCTACAAGTGTCATAAAAACAAGGACTTGTTGTAAAAAAAAAACCAGTCACTAAAAAGATTGTTGTAAATCAAGAACTACCCACAATACTGTATTGACACAATAAGCAATGTTTTATTTTGTGTGAAAGAGTTGGTGAAGCTCTGAAAACAATATTATAAACTTCTGTTCTCAACTGACCATCGTTTAATATTATCTAAAAACTCTCAACTTAAGACTTTCTGAATTCTCAGACTGGATAGTCAACTTACCTAAAAAACATTAGTCTTGAGAAAAGATGCATAAAACTAACCAATTTACATTCCCTTTCAGCAAAATAAGGTTTGGATTGTTATAAAGCACATCAAGAATATTTCAGTATAAAACCTTATATTGCAAGGATTTTTTGTTAATTATTTATTTTTTTGTCAAATGTGTACAGCAGTGATTCTCTACCTATATTCCTCTACATTTACAGCAAAGGAAAAGTTAATGTAATAGTTAGGGCCACTGTGTAATTTATCTGGAGCTGTCAAGAAATATGTTGCAATGAAGCCAGCTATTTTTAATACTTTTCCATTTACACTCAAAATGGCCAAAAAAACCACAGAAATTTTTGACTTATTCCAATATAATAACCACAAACCAGATACACTAGTGAAATTTTTTCCATACAAAAGTAAAAATGCTGTGTCATTTATGAATGTTTGTGTCTGCAGTTATAGATTTATGAAGCCTTTAGGAAAAAATAACTGCTTCACAGTCTTCCCACTTTAAGTAAAACATTTAATCTACATGAAATACCACAGATGTGTATGTGTTGATATTGCATTAAATGTGTTTATAGATATGCAAACATATGCATACTAAAATATATAGGTAATCCTCAAGTTATGACAGTTCACTTAGCAACCGTTTGAAATTATGACATAACCCCAAGTACTTGCAATAGTCCCAAAGTTACAAATGTTGAAGCACCACAGCAGTCATTCACACTTCCGCACGACCACAGATGCACTGCAACATTCATCCTGACTATTCCCACCTCCCAGAACAGAAGTCTAAAGTATTACGAAATGTCGTGCTACTGATCTCACATGATCTTACTCTACAATACTTTAGGCCTCTGTTCTATGAGGCCTGCATGATATCCGCAAATGGCAAGGCCTTCTCTCTGTTTAAAAAGCATTTTGCCATGGATCTGGTATAGGCCTCCATTCATAAACAACAGAGGCCTAAAGTACTGTAGTGCAAAGTACTTGAGGCATCTGTTCTCAGTAAACCAAGGCCTACACCAGATCCGGATGAAGAGCATTTGCAAGCAAACAAGACTTTGGAGCAGTGAAATTGCATTGCTTCAAGTCTCAGCGGCTTGTAAATGTTTTTTGCGCCGAGACTGGAAGTTCCATGATTTCCCATGAGATCACAGCCCCCAGAAGCTTCCAGTCTTAGTGTGAAAAGCTTTTGCAAGCCAATGGGAAACTTGAAGCAATGCATATTCGCTATCCCAAAATCTCATTGATATGCAAATGCTTTCCACACTAGACAGCAAACAGGCAAAGAAACCATAGCAGAGAGAGACAGCTTCACAAAATAAGTGACCTGGCATGGCAGGATTTGGGGGAAGCAATTGTGGGGACCCCAGGGGAGGGAGCATGAGGTATTTTCAGTGCATCAGGGGAGGCCTTGGGTGGCCTAAAGCAGATGGCCTGTTCCACTGCTAGCCCCCCCATATTTTCCTCACCCTGAGATACCTCATGCACACTTAATGATCCACACATTCAATTAGCGAAAGCATGGATGAAAGCAGGGAGTGATCATGTTCGTATGACGTGATTCACTCCAACAAATGCTCAAGTTACAAATGTAATTTGGCAGACTCCATTACATTCGTAACTTGAGGATTACCTCTATGTGTGTATGTTTTAGTGTTGGGATTAAAAAAAAAATTACTACTGGTTCTGTAGGCATGGCAGGGGAAGGATACTGCAAAATCTCATTCCCTCCCCACCCCACTAACCTGCTTTCCAGCTCCGTTATCCTGTGCAAGGCAACAAAAGAAGACCCAGCTGATCAGCCGGGACTCGGGAAGCAGAGAATAGATGGGGGTGGGGCTAGTCAGAGGTGGTATTTGCCGGTTCTCTGAACTACTCAAAATTTCTGCTACCGATTCTCCAGAACTGGTCATAACTGGCTGAATAATACCACCACTGGTATGTATGTGTATAATATACACATACACACAATGAAATTGTAAAAAGTGTGTGTGTGTGTGTGTGTGTGTGTGTGTGTGTGTATACACATAGAGAAGATATTTGGAAGAGGAAAGAGTTTGTTGTAACTTCCATCACAAAAATAACCTGTGTTTTTTTCAATAGAAACAATTTCAAAGGGCTATGAAAACATAGTAGCTAGATTTTAACACTGCAATAGCACTTAGACTTATAGCACTATGCTTCATAGTGCTTTACAGCCCTCTAAGTGGTTTACAGAGTCAATATATTGACCCCAACAATTTTGGGTCCTCATTTTACCCACCTTGGAAGGCTGAGTCCCACCTTGAGCCGGGATTTGAACTGCCAAGTTACAGGCAGCCAACAGTCAGCAGAAGTAGCCTGCAGTACTGCACTCTAACCACTGCGCCACCGAGGCTCATAATACAATCATAAGGAAAGAAAGCTTTGTAGGGGTTTGCAATTCTTCAAAGAAATTGCATTTTGGATAATATTTTTTAAAAAATTAACTGTCCAAAGAATTTCTCAAGATGAGCTCGACAACCAGAACAGATCCGTCAGTTTCTTGCAAATAATATGAAAGCTGTTTTTCCACTTATTTTCCAGGTTTCTTTTCTTTTTTTCTCCAACCTCTCAGAGATCTGATCCTTCCTACTTTTTCCAAACTCAGCCAAAATCAGCTAAGTGCATCAGCTGAGACACAAAGTATGCATACACACACACACACCATTTTACATATAACTGGATACTATTATCCTCACACATTCTCATAGTTTAAGTACCATGAACATTTTACTTTCTAAGAAAGAAAATTTGTGAGGAAGTATAATTTTCATTCAAAGAACCCTGATGTACTTGGATGTTAATCCTAACAAATTTAGCAAAGCTAATCCCAATGGAGTTTGTATACAACTATAATTTAAAGAGTTTGTTTTTTTAAACAATAATCATTATTTCTCAAATGTATATTCCAAATTCCTTTTCCATCCCACTTGTTTTATGAAAAGTTAACCAATTCTCTCCAAAAACACCACCCTTTGTTTCAATGGCGACATTATATATCACCCAACAAGTAGTTTACAGACTTATTTATCTGGATCCTTGATGCTCTATAAGCTTTGTTTTCTTTCACTACTCAATAGCACACCTATCATATTACTTAGTTGGGTAATGAAACATCTGCAAGAAAACAACAAGTCTAGAGATCACCAAGGAACCCACAATTCAATCTTGAGCTACAAAATATTCTCTTTTATTTCTTATCTCTTAGCTCACTGATCCAAGATGACAAAGAGAAAAATTAACTAGCGAAGAATGCAGATTTCTATTAGCATATTTTTCCCTTTATCAAAAAAAGGAACTTATTTGTTGATCACATCAATGTTATTTTTAAACCACCTTCTCTTCTCTTTTGCACCCATCAGGCCAATCAATTGGGATGTATAATTGGGACCTCAATTATAACAGTTCATTTAGTGACCACTGAAAATTACAGAACTGAAAAAAGTTACTTATGACCATGTTTCACACTTCTGACTTGTTACTAGTATCCTCATGCTCATGTGATCAAAAAGTAAAACGCTTCGCAACTGACTCATATTTTTGACAGCGATCATTTTTTGTGACTTCTGACAAGCAAAGTCAATGGGGAAGCAAAGCCAGATTCAATTAACAACAGAAGTTACTAATTTAACAAGTGCAGTGATTCACTTAGATATGGCAAGGAAGTCTGTAAAATGGGCAAAACTCACTTAACAAATGTCTCATTTAGCATCTGATATTTTGGCTTCAACTGAGGCCATAGGTTGAGGACTACCTATATTTTAAATTTTTTTAACTTTAGTATCATGGACAAGAAATATCTTGGTTAAAAGATTCCAACTTCAACATGCAAGCATTCAAGTTTTTTATGGTAGAACTTTTCCTCAGGCAAGATAATAGACAGATTCCCAAAAGCAGACCAAGCATGGGGAAGGATTTTTTTTAACCTACTCTGTTTGAATTTATTCATAATATTAAGATGAAATATGGGAAGAGACTAAAGACATTCAAATTTTCTACCAGGAATGTTAGTTGTTTCAGCTTGTACCAAAATCTCTTCCTTTGAACTGCTGACTTCAAGAAACAATGGGGTTGCCATTTTTGTAATATATGTGTGCATCTGCTATGTGTAATTTGGAGCCAAAGAGAGTTCCTCTTTTCTGGAATTCTCACAGGTAAGAATCTTCCCAGGTTTAATGAAAATGTACTCACAATTATGGTAGTCTTGAGGATAGATGCTTTGGCACATCTGCCCCCTTTATGAGTTTCAAAATTGGGACCATGTCCAGAGGAAGCTTTGTTATAATCCATTATCTACATAAAATGCTCAGAAAGGGACTTGTGCTTTATATTATAAAGATATGTTTGGCTCCTGTTAAGTGCTTTCAGTTATTATATGCTGCTAATGTTATTAAATGGCTTTTTGGTAATATTTTAAGACTCGCCAGCCCTATATATGTAAGTAAGTAAATTCAATTGCATTTGCACTGCTAAGAATGACATGTAAAAGACTGCTAACTTTTACTTCTTTCAGAAACATTATTTAGACCTCAAGGTCTTGGATTATGCTTCTTATCTTGAGAACATCTGGATCATTTTTCAAAGGTTCTTCTTTAAGATTACAAGCATAAGGTTTCTGCTTATGTATATATGCTATGCTACCTTTGGAAGGAATTTTCCAAAGGCAGTGAGAGGCACTCACACATGTCATAGTCTGTTAAAGACTGAGCATAAACTGGGGAGGAGTCACCCAGAGTGGGCGGAGCTAGGCTAATAAGCCTTTTGCACAGACTCAGTCCTAAACAGATAAGGAAGAGTATCTGCCCATCCTGACCTGTCAAAGCCTTACAAGGTCTTGGTGTGTTTGGGTCTTTTCACATGTAAGATTGAGAGTTCCAAAGCTGGAACACACTTCCTCACTAGTCCAACATATGAAAGCCACAGGTCATAGCATCAAAAACCTAGCTACTACAGAATGGCACCAAAACCCTAGCTACTACAGAATCATCAGAGAAGCCATTGAAATTGATAAAAGACCTAATAGTATGAATAGAAGAGATGACTCCACCAGACTATCAATCATCTGGAAGCCTGCACTCACAAACAAAAAAATATATATACAATCCAAGCAAGCATCTGGACACAAACAGACCCCCCCCAATACCTCCAGCCCAAACATGCCCCAGCCAGCTACCCAAATAAAACCTAGCTTCCTAATAAATAATTATCGACCATTCACAAGAAACCAAGCTGCACTAAGAAACCCCAATGCACAAAACACAATGTTGCCAACTAATCAAGAACACAGCAACTCAAAGACCAATGAAAACAGACGTAGACTCCCAGCCAATCAGGATGAGGAAAAAAACCATTCAAATAAAGCAGAAAGCCAGCACCAAATTCAAACAAAAAACGGCTTCCAAGCCTGACACACAAGATTAAAAAGAACCCAATACACAAGCCTGAGGATGGTAGATGAGATTCTGCCGAAACGTCGCTATAATAAAAGCACAAATATTAAGGCATGGGAAAATACTCGAAGAAACCTAAATACCATACATACATACATACATACATACATACATACATACATACATAACATACATAACATACATAACATACATACATACATAATTGCCTTATTCCTGATCATACAAGTCAGTTTTGTATTCCTTTCTCTTTGTTAATCCTTGACTTGATGTTAAGTCTGTTGTTCAATCTGCTCTCTCCATCCATATCTTCTTCCCATTCTAAAAAAAATGCAAGGCTTCAACAGTCTCTCTTCACTATTTGCACCAAGTTGTCCTATAAATAATCTTCATCTCAAACAGGATTCTTTCTCTCATAAACCTAATAGTATTCCATTATTTATATCATTTTTCATCTCTTGACAATATTTGTATTTCTTCTGTTTATTATCATTTTATTTTCTAAAATTTCAACATTAATTTGTTTCCTTTCTCTACTCAATTGTCATGCAGATTCTTCAATGTTATTAGTTAACAACAGTGATTTGTATGCCATGGTTAGTGGAAGGACTTCCTAAACTCAATTTTGCATCTCACAAAATCTTTTAGGCTACATGACTGCAATTCAGCAGTGATTTTTTTCAGTGCAGGCAAATGAATTTATTAAGCCTACCAGGTCTCTTTAAAAAATCAAACACCCATGTAAAACACATACAATAACATCTAAACCAAAGCTGCAGCCTTCCACTTCATCTTTCAATATCAAATATGCCTCCTGAAACCCAGGCTGCAATGAAGTGAATTCCCCAGGCAAAAAAAGGTGCTTGATTTGTGAACCTTACCAATTGTGACTTATTGAAGAAATCAAACAAACGTTGTCTTAGCCATGTCATACCTTTTAGCTAGGGGTCAAGGGCTACATTTGGTTGCTACTCATATGAGTGAAACCAAGTGTGTTTGCTAAAATAAGCTCTATTCCATTCTAAGCAATGCACCACCTTTAAATAAGAAAAATTATAGACTTTCGGGTAAACAATGGGCTATTTAGAGAAGGATAAAAAGTACAAAGATTTTGTTTAAACATTTCCTTTTATCTCAATACATCTGGAACATATTATTGGAACAACCAATGGAACTGCTACTCCCTAAACCCAAAGCTGTTAAAAAGTGTTTTGCCAAATAAAATTAAGATTTGTGAAAGAAACTACACAGAGGTTAACAAGTAACCTGGTTGCTCAGCAATAAATGTATCCAGTATATCTCTTCAGGCACCTAACAGAAAATATAAATTTGTAGTCTTAGGGGAAATAATAGTGTTTACTGAGGCCTATTCTCAAATAATGATGCTTAAGATCGCAATGGAGTGCTTTTTCTTTGATATAGGATAGTAAAGTATTTGTTCTATGAAAACAAAAGAATGCCAATCTGAAAACTGGTTCTCATGGCCATCATCACCTACACAAGCTAATATGGGTAACTGCCAAATGAATTTATTTCTAATTTGTGTAGCATGTTGTAAATTACATGAGATGCTGAAATTGGATAGAGCCATTAAGTCAAATAACATATAGCTTGTAAACTATTACAAACATAATAGTGAAAGACATTAAATAATTCTATGGGAACAGCAAGAGGTGTTAAATGCAACATCAAGGAAGTCTTATCATATTAATCTTAGGTAAGCATAGCTGGAAAACGTAGAAAGTTAGAATTAGATGAAGATTTGCAAATGCAATGATGTAAGGAATGGGCTATCTGGTTTTGCAAAGAAAATACTGGATTATATTACAAACAAACAAATCAAGATCCCATACCTGAATATTATCAAATGGACACATTGGAATCAAACCAACTATGTAATTGGATTAAAACAATATAACGTAAAAGTATAATATAGTTAGTCAGGTTCCTTCCAGGTTCAAACTGTGACGTAGTTTATGAATTCTTGGGGGTCAGGCTCAAGGGTTAAAAGGTAAAAGATTACAGATGAGTAAGCTTGCTAACTGTTTATGATATGAAGGGCATTGTCAGAATATAATGTAAGGAATAGATTTATTATACTTAATGTATACCTTTATATTTGTATAAAGGTAAACCCTTCTGACATCTAGCAAGCATGGATAAAGAAATTAATCTCTAACAAGAACAGAAACAAACAGGGAAATATGAAAAACATGTTTTTTAAGAAATTGCAGAGATGTGAGAGATACTTAGAAATAATCACAGTACCCTTCTATAAAAGGCATAAATTGCTTACAGGAAGATGGATTCTATTCTATGCTTTGTAAACTGAATTAAAGAATTATACACATTACCGGCAAAATAATAATTTCAGGAAGCCATTCTGCTAGACAATAGTAGACCAGCTGTTAATAAGTTCAGAAGATTGAACATCTAGGGAGCTGTCTAAAGATGCAAGGTGTGAAGAGTTAAAATACAAATAGCTTCATGGGGAGGGGGGAGTGTTTCAACCTACTCTCCAATGCACCTGAAGGCCAGGACAACAAGCAATAGATGGAAACTAATCAGGAAGAAAACTAGAAATAAGGAGAAATTTCCTGGTTGGTATTAATTTCAGGAGATGACTAAGCTGAGGGGTCAAATGCATCCTAAGTCATGAGTCCTTAGTTGCCTGCAAGAAATCTAAGTCCAGCCAGGTTAGTAGGTCAGATTTTTGTAGAGAGCAAAAGCTTGCAATAAATCGTTATACTCATTTGAATTGCCTGAATCTCCCAATTTCCCTGGTGCTTGACATCAATTAGTAAAACAGTTTGCCTTCAGAATTTTTGAGTGCTCCGTCATTTTAAGAGATTGGACAGCCATTTTGTCTGGTATAATGAAGTGACTTCTCCATGAGCAGAGAGTAGAATAGAATACCTAGAATATTAGAATACCTCAAAAGTCACTTGAAACTTTGTTATTCTGTTCTGTTCCTATATCAACAAATATGATACAAGTTTTAAGACTTACAGATTTGAAAAGATTGGTATATACTTCTAAACCAGTGGTTCCCAAACTTTTTCAGTCCACCACCCCCTTGGTGCTACAAACTCATCCTCGGTGCCCTGCACCCAGGGATGGGATTCAAATTTCTGTGGGTGTGGCTTAATTTGAGGGTGTGGCTTGCTGTTCACGTGATGGGTGGGCATGGCTTGGTCATTTGACTGGCTGGGCGTGACTGGCTGGTCACGTGACTGGCTGGCGTGGCTTGCTGGCTGGGCGTGGTTTGCTGGTCACATGACCAGGTAGGTGTGGTTTGGTGGGCATGTGACTGGGTGGGCATGGCCAAGTGTCTGGCAAACCAAATACAAGTGGTCCTCACTTAATGGCCAGTTGTTTAGCAAGTATTCTAATTTATGACTGGCCTCCCCAGAGCTACTTGACCTGTTTTTGGAGTTTTGACAGCCATGCACACACATATACACACAATACCTTCTAACACTGATGGACCAGGTCATTGGACTAGAATCGGCAAAGCATCTGATTAGATTCTAGTAGTAATTAGAATAGAATCAGATATGCTTTGCCCATTCTTGTTGATTTGTTTTATTTGTATTTCTTTATGTTGCTGAATTGCATTGACGTGTGTCCCTTCTTGTGCATAACCCAGAAGCTTTTGTGATTCTTTGCAGCAAAAATTACCGACCTTTGGCTTTGCTTTACTTTTCAAACGTGCTGCCACTGCCGTGTTCTAGGTGCCGGCCCCGCAAGTCCACCCCATTGAGCCCACTGCACCGGAGGGACCAGCCCAAGCAAGTCTGAGCAGAGCAGTGCACCAAGTCAGTGGGGTGAGCCTGAGAGAGGGAAAGAGAGAGAAAAGAGAGAAAGAAGAAAAGAAAGAGAAAGGGGAAAGAAAAAAAGGGACAAAGAAAGGGGGGGTGGAAGGGACAGAAAAAAAATAAAGGAGGGAGAGAGGGAGGGAGGAAAAAAATAATGAGATATCTATTCTAGTCCAATCACCTGCCCCAGCAGGGTTGGAAGGGAGTGAGTGTGTGTGTGTGTTTGTGTGTGTGTTCTTGTAATTTACCAGTACATTTTGGTTTTGCCTTCTTCAGAATTGGCACTGTAATACATTGGGGAAAAGTAATTTTTAGGGTGGAGATCTGGTCCAATGGATCCTGTTTAAAGCCTCAACAAAATGTGAGAGCTTCCTGATAGTCTTGACCATGTTTCGTCCATAAAACCTTTAATAGAAGCCAAAGAGGTTTCAATATGCTGGCAAAGATGTTTAATCTGATGCATCAGGTCTCTCTCTCTCCTCCCCCCACCTCCCTCCCAGACTGGCTTTGCTCTAATTCCCCAATGTGCCTGCAGGGCCGGCACTTCGAACATGAATGGATGGATGGATGGAGAGAGAGAGAGACAGGTAGATAGGTAGGTGTGTGCGTATGTGTGTATACATATGTATATGTATATATGTAGATAGGCAGGCAGGTAGGCAGACCTTTTGGATGAATGTATGGATAGGTAGGTAGGTAGGTAGGCAGGCAGGCAAGCAGGCAGGAAGATAGACAGGCAGACCTTTTGGATGGATGGATGGATGGATGGATGGATGGATGGATGGATGGATGGATGGATGGATGGATGGATGGATGGATGGATGGATAGGTAGGTAGGTAGATTGGTAGATAAGTAGGTAGGTAGATAGGTAGGTAGGCAGGCAGGTCTCTTAAATGAATGTATGGATAGATAAGTAGGTAGATAAGTAGGTAGGTAGATAAGTAGGCAGGCCTTTTGAATGAATGTATGGATAGATAGGTAGGTAGGTATAGGTAGGTAGGTAGATAGATTGGTAGATAGATTGGTAGATAGATAGATAGATAGATAGATAGATAGATAGATAGATAGATAGATAGATAGATAGATCTATATTGGTAGATAGGTAGGTAGGTAGACAGAAAGACAGGCAGGCAGGCTGAACTTTTGGATGGATGGATTGATTTACAGATAGACAGAATGTGACAGTAGCGGCACTTTGGGAAAGTAGAGCAAAGCCAGAGTGGCTTTGCTCTACTTTCCCAACATGCTGCCACAGCCACGTTCAATGTGCCGGCTCCGCAGGTTCACCCCATTGAGCCCCTTGTGCCGCTCCAGTGCAACAGTCAAGGGGGCCAGCAGAGGAGCGCTAAGAGGTGGCAGGGGGGCATTCAAGGCACCAGCCCTGCAGGCTCACCCCATTGACTGTGGCACCACTCTGGAGCTGGAACCTCAAGTGCAGCAGCACATTGGGAAAGTAAAGCAAAGCTGCAGCCACCGCATTTGAGGCGCCGGCTCCAAAGCGGTGCAACAGTCAATGGGGTGAGCCTATGAGGCCGGTGCCTCAAATGCCCCCCCCTGCTGCCTCTTAGTGCCCCTCTGCCTGCCCCCTTGGGCGAGGTAAGAGGCGGCAGGGGAGCATTCGAGGCACAGGCACCATGGGCTCACTCCATTGACCGTTGCACCAGAGCGGTGCAAAGGGCTCAATGGGGTGAGCCTGCAGAGCCGGCACATTGAATGCGGCCATGGCAGCACATTGCTCTACTTTCCCAATATGCCACCGCTGCCGCATTCGAGGCGCTGGCTACGGAACGGTGCAACAGTCAATGGGGTGAGCCTGCGGGGCCAGCACCTTGAACGCCCCCCTGCTGCCTCTTAGTGCCCCCCTGCCAACCCCCTTGCCTCTTAGCGCCCCCTAAGGTATCCCACTGCCCCCTTTGGGAACCACTTAAACCAAAGAAAAGAGACACAAGTGCTTCTCATAGTTGCCTTACAAATTTAATAAATAAAAACAATATGAGAACCAAACACCGAATTAATTTCAATCAATGAAAGGTTTTACGTAAAATCTTATAAAGAAGACAAAATTGTCAAATGAACAGGCAGATTTTAGAAAAGGCAGAATGACCTGCAATCAAAAAACCAGGTATCCAAGGTAAGTTGGACAATAGGTAAACAAGTAAGAGTATCAGAGCAAATTTACCGTGGTTTCACTGATTTTGTGCCAGAACATGGAATGTATTAAGACTAGAGCCATAATGGCACAAAGATTAGAATGCAGTATTTCAGGCTAACTCTGCCCATCACAAGGAGTTCAATCCTGCCTCAGCCTTCCATCCTTCCAAGGTCGGTAAAATAAAGACAGTGATTGTTGGGGGCAATATGCTGATTCCATAAACTGCTCAGAGTGTGCTATATAACAGGGGTCCCCAACCGCGGTCCGCGGACCGGTGCCGGCATGGAACAAGCCTTACCGGGCCGCTGGTTGCTGGGCGCCGCCATCTTTTTGGTAAAAAGCGCTTCTGGTGAGCTTTTCCGGGTAGAAAGCTCACCGGGCTGTTTCGTCATAAAAATGAGGGCGCCAGCGCTCGATGAGCTTTTCGGGTAGAAAGCCATTTCTACCCGAAAAAGCTCACCAGAAGCGCTGGCGCCGCCATCTTTTATGGCGAACTGCTTCCCGTGACGTCACCGGAAGCGCCTTTTCGTCATAAAGATGGCGGCGCCCAGTTGACGCTGGTACCCGGACGCGCGCCCAGCTGATGTCGGAACCGGGCCGCGGCGTCGAAAGGTTGGGGATCCCTGCTATATAACACTGTGGACCAATATATAAGTCTAATGCTATTGCTAACAAACAGCGGGACAGTTGATTATTCTTCTGAGGCATTTCTACCCAAAACAAAAAGCTACTATAACTGTATTTAGAGAAACAAAGTAGCTTACAAGAGAAAATGAAGTAAAACTATATACTATTTAATTAAAATTTTAAGAACAATAGGACTTGAACAAGGAGGCAATTTGGAGTAATGATTAAGTCTTGTCTTGCCTTAGGCACCCAGCCAGCTGGATGACCTTGACCAGTCCCTCCCTTTCACTCCTAAGAAAAAGGTAAAGACAAACTACTTCTGAAATCTTGCAAAGAAAACTTCAGAGATTACTCCCTGAGTAATTATCGGGAGTCAAAACTGACTCAAAGGCACCCCCCTCCCCCTTCAAAAACATCCCCCAAGCCCTGAAAGAAATGAAAGCTGAAATCAAAACTGGTCAAAATATACTAATAACCTGAGATACACAAATGATTTCCACCTTGTTAGGAAAAAGGTAATGGCTTTAAATAAAGTATATGTGTAAAAAAGGATAACATAGTTAGAAAATAGAGTTTCACACAATGTGTTCAATGGACATTTAGTTAATTCTGGAGAAGATATTAACAGCTTTATCCCCTTGGACTCAAGAGTAGGTTAATAGTAGGAGGTTAATTTTAATTAAGGAAAGAAGCAAATGGCAGACTTCAACTCAGTTATAAAGATTTGGGGCAATGAGAAGAGATCTCATTTCCAATTTGTTTCAATCTTTCCCCCAAAGCAGTCTGTTTTCAAATGGTCCTAATCAGTGTTGAAAGGATTACAAATAGTCCTCAGCTTATGACTGCAAATGGGAATGCAATTTCCATCACTAAGTAATGCGATCGTAAAGCATAGCATCACATGACATCACTTAGCAACAATCCTAGCAGCTGCAATTGCCAATGTCATCCAGATATTGGACTTGGACGGCAGGTCCAGAAGAAAAAATTTCACATGACTTGAATCCTACCAAGCAGGCTGGTGGAAGAGTGTCACAGGTAGTGAGTACAGGTGGATATTACAGAACACAAGCAGGCAAGGGGGTGCAAACAGAAATCCATGGGATCTCAAACTGTGGGACTGCTTGGGAGAAAAACCAGCAGAAGCAACTTAGGGAAGCTATTTGTGACCTTCCCTGCCAGTTTGCCACAAGCAAAGTCAGTGGGGAAGCCAGAAAATGGTGATCACATGATCACAAGTCGCTGTGATGTCATAATTCTGAGCTGGGCACCCAAAGACCCAGATCCCAATCATATCACTGTGGGAACTCTGACAGCCAAAACTTTAAGGAGCAGTCATAATCCTCCTTATTCAGCACCATTGTAACTGAATGGTGATAATGCATAAACCTGAACTATGTAAATCTTCCATTCCTATCATAAGCAACTGTTTTAGCATCTTTATCGTTAAAGTATCATAAGATGTTGAACGTGCAGCTATCAGACTTTTCCAGGATTTAAATACTGACAACTGCACAATTCTATCCTTTATGTTGTTAAATTAAGGCTGTTCAAAACAATTTAAACAGGTATAATTCCCACAGAACCAAAAACCAGTTATACAAGAAACTAAGCTGGGCTGTGAATCAACAAGGATAGAATTTACATGCTTTTATGCTGTGAAGGACAATATACCAAACTTGCTGGCAGATATTGTAGAAATCTGTGTATCTTGGCCCAAACCAAAATTCTGCCTTCCCAAAGAAAGGCAACTTAAGGTGGTGTAATAAGAGACGTTACTGAGCAGCTGTTTGAAAATAAAGGTGGTTTTAATTTGCTTTTGTTCATGTTAACTCTTAGCAAAAGGAAACACTTTCAGAGCAGAATCTAAAAATTAGTACACATCATTAGTACAAAAACCATTAATTTGTTAAAAATGAAAAAAAGATTAAATACAAAACCCAGCTCTTGTATTGATTAAGAGCTACACAGGAAAAGGTAGTTAAATTTGAGCTGATCCAGACAACAGTAATTTATATGAACTATGAAAAAGAAACTAAAGTCATGATGGCAGGGGATTACAATAGAAGCAATTGACTGAAGAAACTGAAGGGGTGAAGATTGAAGCACTGAAAGAAGGAATTTTAATCAGCTCCATGCTGTTTTCTCACCTTCTCCAAAAAGATAAGATTTGCCTCTGATGTTGTTCTTTGTAGACCTTGAAAACCTGGCAAGGCAACTGTTAAGTTAAATGGATGAAAAGAAAGCACGCCAAAGTCACATTTCAAAACAATATGTCATGCTAATTGTAGTTTGATTATTGGTGGTGATATCCAACCATCTGCTTGGAAGCTCCAAGAACAGTCTTTTACAGCTCCATTTAGCATACAAAGTGGCAGTTTAGTATATTGGTTAATGCATCAGGCTACAAATCGGGAGACCATCTTGGGCCAATTTCTCTCTCAGGAAGAAGGTAAGAGCGAATCACTTCCAAAACCTTGCCAAGACAACTCCAGGCAGTCATGAGCTGAAGATACAGAATCGCAGAGTTGGAAGGTACCCTGGAGGCCACCTAATCCAATCCCCTGCTCAAGCAGGACACCCTTACAGAAATACCAAATAACAGAGTTGGAAGGAAGCCTTAGAGGTCATCTAGTCCAGCCCCCTGCAGGAGAGTCTCACAGTATCATGGAATAACAGTTGGAAGGGACCTTACACAAGTATACAACTGAGAATGAAATACCTTCAAATGGCATCAGTATTTGGTGTTTATAGATTTGTATAAACTATAGTTTGTGATTATTTTTGAAGCATTCCAGTCATTCCCAATGCTTTATCACATACACAAACACACACCCATATATATAGCCAAAATATCTTATGATCCCAAAAGGCATTTATGTCTAAACCTCAGTGATAAAATTGCTTGGATAAGCTCTATCAATGTCATACATATACATGATATATCAAGGCTTAGTCTTACAATCCATCCTGCATTCAAAGTTGTTGTTTTTTAAAATCAGTGTATGTCTGAGTCCACAATTAAAAATGCAGAGAAGAGGGATGAAAAATGATTCAATCTGTTCTTGATTATAAAACAAAGCAAAAAGATATATATTTAACCATACCTGGTTTTGTTAAGTCTTGTTTACAGCAAGTTCTGTCTCCTGCCATGTAATTAACTTTTCATTTTCCTACCATAAAAGGTCCCTTCTAACCATAACAAAAGATGTAATTTGCATTATACTAGGTTTAATTTTTTGGAGCACTGCTTCCTACAAAAGCATTATCAGCTCTTGAGAATACAGCTCTGCTTCTTAATTTGCAAAAATAGTCCTCTGACAGTCTGCATTCACATAATTATGTTGGAAGGAAAAATAGAACAGATAATTCAATACATTGCTGTCACAAACGTGATCCTACAATTGCAATGTATGTTATATTAATATTGAGCCCTGTGTTGTTTTACATATAAATAAGTCCCCTAAATAAGCTGATGTACACCACAAGGCTTTCTTCCCAAGTAAATTTGTAAATCTCAGGTTGCAAACACATATAGTCATAAAGATTTTTGAAGGATACTAAATCCCTATAGAAGCATTGGATATAGAAGCATTGGATATAGAAGCATTGGGTATGGAGCCTGTCTATCAGGTCTTAAGTCTTGACAGCCATAGAGCAGGCTGGTCACATGAGCAACCCAATTTATGACCTTTTCTATGGAGGTCATTAAGCAGAAATGGCAACTGTAAAGTGAATGCCAGTCACATAATGAACCTATGGTTCAGGATTGGCTGGATTTCATGAAAACCAGAAGTTAACACTAGGTTTCAACAAAACCATCATAAATATTGTCACATGACAATGGGACATTGCAAACAGTGTCCCAAATGCAACCCAATTGCCAAGAATTTGAAGTGCAGTCACGTGACTAAAGGGGCCGGAAGTAAACCATCAGAACTTTGAATCCATGTTGCAGGTATCCCTAGGTAGGTTGGTCATAACTTCAAAGTTGTAGGCTTACAGCTTCAGTTGTAAATCAAGGATTACCTGTAATTTTAATTGCTAAAGATAAAAACATGACATTGTAAATAGTTTTTTCCACAATATACCCAATAGTGACCTTTGAACCAGGTTTTGAGGTTCAACAGCTGAAATCTTAAACATATCTATTTGTTACATGATATTTTTAAATATGATATGTGTATTTATAAATACACAAATGCATGTAAGGGCAGGTATTTATAAATATGTATGATTGAAATAGATCATTATTTTTAAACATTTTACAATTTACAATTTAATCTAAAGCAAAAAGTCATAATGGAAGATAAATTCTCCTCTGCGGGAGATCCCAAATAAAACTCCCAGCATATCCAGATAAAGTTGGAAAAGCTGCTTGAAATATTGGGATGTCATAGCCATAATGCAGAATGAAGTTTGATGAACTTCAGATCTGACTTGGGATTTGTATTCACATAGGGTGCTATAGCTATCCCTTTAACAATTAAGAAGAAAATCATCACCACATTAGACTCTAACACATTTAAAATGCAAACTTATTACTGTGCATTATTCTTTATGACAGAATTGAAAATTAATCCAAACATTTTGAATAAACTTCCTCTAGTTTATACCTGTAACACACTAGAAAGAGTTTAAAAGTTTATTATTCAAATACAAGTATATGGCAAATTTTACCAGCCAGAAAACCAAAACATTGTTTCTGAATCAGGTTAAATGCACTGTGAACCATGTCTCCTATTTTCCTGCCTGGAATAGTATGTTTCAACCAGATTTAGTAGAAGAGATAAAGAGTTGAGATGGTATTAAAAGTAACATTTCATAAAGAATGGAGCATAGAACGTTTTAGAAGCTGAATTATCCATTTGAGGAAATGTTTTAAAACTCAGCAATTGATGCTTCTAGCATTAAGAGATTGATTGAAGTATGATGTAGACTTCACACTCAAGGAAAATATCAACATTCAGAGATATTCCCTTCAAAACATCCCCATTTAAAAAACTGTTAATACAGAAGGTTCTGCAAATCTGAACCATATCTAGAGATTATTTGAGAAAACCCACATATTAAATACATTTGGCATATGCAGAAATCCAAAAGTAGACTTAAATTTAAGGCACACCTGTTTAATTAAAACATCAAATCAATAGGAATGCCCAATTATTATTTTTCT
The DNA here is from genome assembly GCF_049901735.1 of Notechis scutatus. NCBI lineage: Eukaryota > Metazoa > Chordata > Lepidosauria > Squamata > Elapidae > Notechis > Notechis scutatus. The sequence goes on along the minus strand of NC_142025.1, from coordinate 16,530,953 downwards.
AGTTCAACTTCAATATAAGGTTGCAACAATAAAGTATGTATGTACTATACCTTTTTAAAATGTATGCTATTATGGCAAGAATGGTGTTTAAGATAAAATGTATCTTAAAGTTGCCAAGTTTGAAAAATATTACATTAGAAGCACAAATGACCAGGCTCAAATCATCATACTTTTAGATATATTATGCAAATATATAACTGTGTGGAGAGGTCTACAATGCAAGGAAAGTGGAAAGAAATAGAAGAGAACCATAGAAGGTGCATGAACTAAATTAAGAGTGATCAGGAGAGCACCATGGAAGACCTAAAGGAACAGATTAGTACACATTGGATGGACTACACTAACCCTAAATGCAGTTTGTTGGATTATAATCTAGCAACCAGTATAAACCATGTTTTATGGCTTAGTTGCTGTACAAACACAATCAACTTTTCTTTATACAACAAACCACAGTTAAAGCATGGTCCAGTGAGATGCCTAAATCAGGTCAATGATCATCCCTCAATTTAATTTTGTTTCCCAATCTGGTTTTTTGAAGTGGAATTGCAACTCCTAGAATTCATTATCATGCTTGGCAGAATTTTTCAATTGTAATTTTGATGCATTTATGATACATTGGGGAGGGATTAATTTACCTATTTTAGAAGAGAAAGTTATTTGTGCTTCTCTCATTGGATGAAAACATACATTGCTTTTCATAATTTTGTTTAGTAAAGAGCAGAATTCTGTTTTGTGTTTCCACAAGCAGCCTGCCATTTCTATCAGCAGTTCCTCCAAGACTGTCTTTTCCTGGAAATCAATTTTCTTTTTCATGACAAGGAAGATTATAATTATTGAACTTTGTGTGATGGTTCAGTATAGTAGCACATACCTCTAATAACTATTTACACTTGATTTTCCAGGTTTAGGGTCAAATTTCATTTTCCTCAGTAGCCATTTCCCCAGCCTACTGACTTTGTCCACAAACTTTTATTCTACTTCACTATCACTTCACTAAACTCCATGAGTTTGGGCAAGGAACATGGTAACAGAACAAAACAGAAACACATTTATATTTTCAGAATGGTATTTTCTACTCAGGGGCAGAAAACAGCACATTAACCCCAAATATTTTCATGCATTGCTTTTGCTGCAACATGCAAAGACCTAGAAGTAAACAATCTCCAGGGTGAAAATTTGCAGGCATATAATCAGCCCAAGGAAAGTTACAGGATTTCATCAATGTTGCTTTCTTTCTTTCTTTCTCAACACATCCTTGGTATCAGAAGTGCAAAAATTAACATCCAAACAAGATTCTACAAGCCAGAAAGGCACGTTAGATTGTATGATTAAGAGCAACTGTCCTAGACAAACTGCTCCTACTCTTTTAACACTTAAAGGAAAGGCCCATTCAGGGTTGCTTTCCAGGAGATAACCATGTAAATGAGAGACACCCCCCCATCTCCAAAGTGCCTCACCATTTGCCTCCCCCTCTCAAGAGACAAATATTCTTGCATGTTTGCAGCTTTTCTAAAAATGCAGGAAAAAAATACCATTCCTCTGGGAAACTTGGCCTACACTATAACCAAAGCAAAGGGTTCTTTTTCTCCAATAACCCCCCTTCAGAAATAGTTATCCAACTCATGCATTGCTGATGTTTAACTAAAATGAGGTGGCTGCACAGCATTTCTTCAAACACAAAGAAACCTCCACTAAACACGATTCTTCTTAACAAGCATGTGGACTCCATGATTGTTTAATGTTTTGTTTTCCACCACCACCCCCAACTTTCCCCCCACCTTGGGCCTGCACTTGTTTAGGAAGCCTGGGGCTGGATTTGAAATCGTGCAGGAATTACCACCCGGAGAAGAAACTTGCACACCGGGAGCGGAGTGGGAAAAAGAACGGGTTTAAGTGTGTGCGTGTTACGACCGTGGTCGCATGTTGTGCAAAGCTACGATAGTCTTTGGTCCCGATGCAGTCGAGCACCGTTCAGATACCAACGACTACTGCGAGGAGACCGAAGAAGGGCTTAATCCCCACCCGTGATCTGGCCGGGAAGAGCACGAGAGGTTCCCCAAAGGTTCGGGGACGAGTGGAGAGGCAAGTCAGCGGAGGAAGGAGGAGGAGGAGGAAAGCTACAGGCCTGCTGGCGGGGCACTTGCGGATTTCCCCGGCACCGAACAACAAAGAGTTGAGGCCCCAGACGTCACCCGCGACCCTTTGCAACTGTGTGTCTCTCCACCCGGTCTCGGAAACAAATCACAGCTCACTCCGGCTAGGCTGCACAAAGCGGATGGAGCTGCGCCCCCGGCCACGCAAACCCCTGGCGAAGAGCTATGGGTTTCCTCGCCCGCGCTCTCGGCTGGCTTCCCAGCCGGCTGAAAGCTACAGGAGCTCGGCGGCGGCATTGGAAAGTTTACCGAGGTGAGGGGAGGGAAGCGCGGAAGCGGCCGCAGCTCTCCAAAACTCTCTTTCCCCGCTTCCTTAGGGAGCTTTTCACCTTTGGCTTGCGCGTCCCACCAACGCGCCTAAAAGCTCAGCGGGGCGAAGGAGAGGAGAGCCCCTCCGGGTCCTTCTCCTTGCGCCCGCCAAGCCAAGCAACCTCAGCCCCTTCAGCCACCACTTTTCCTCTCCTGCCTGCCTCCCTCCCCCTTCCAGGAAGCGCCATATTGATCCCAGGCGCCCTCGTTCACTCCCTTCTCCTCCTCCTCCTCCTCCTGCTGCGCCTTCTTCGCCCCTCTCTCTCTCTCTCTCCCGCTATCCCACCTCTCTCAACCAGGCGCTCGGCCCCCTCCCTCCGGCAGCGGGTGCCTCGCCGCGGCCCCGGAGAGCGTTCCCAACTCACCTTGGCGATTGCCTTCCTGTACCTGGTGACGGCTTGTTCGATCAGACTCAAAACTTTCATGTTTCCGTCCCCGCAGGGCACGACCACCCGGGTCCTGCCGAAGCAAACGGTGACTTTCATCTTTCTTCTGAATATTCTTCCAAACACGGCCCTCCGAGAGAAGCGACCGAACGACTCTCTCCACCCGAGTCTGGTCCGGCTGGCCGCGGGAAGGGGAGCTTTGGGGGTCCGTTTGCTCTTCCTGGGCCACCAGCGCCAAGCGGGAGCCCGGCCCGAGGGCGGGCGCCTCACCCTGCGGCAACCAAGTAGGCAGAATCGTGCCGCTATTCTGGAGGACCGGGCGGCGGGTTCACATGCTGCGGGCCGGGAAGGGGAGGGCGCCGACAGCGCTACGCACGCCTGCTCGCTCCTACTCGGCTGCCTTCCTGGCGCGCCCGCAACTGCCTGTGGCCACCTGTTCGGCGTCTCTCCTGAGCGCAGCCAGGCGGCGGCTCTCACTCTCTTCGACTCACTCATGTTGCGGAAAAGGGGCGAGTTGTCTCCCCGCCAAGGTTGTGCCGGGTATTGCCTTTATTGCCTCGCTTCCCCCCACGCCCACTACCTGAGAGCCCGATTAAAGAGCCCTTCCGTTGTAAAATCAATTAATTTAGGGACTGGGGGGAAATTTTGCACTTCTCTTAGGCGTTTTTGTTTCCCTAGCCGCTCTATAAAGTTAAAATACAAGCTGAATAGTCAAGATCTTGTTGATGACCCAAGCTCTGTAAAGGACCTTGGAATACTCACCTCTAATGATCTAAGTGCTAGAGCCCACTGCAACTACATAGCCAAAAAGGCATTAAGAGTTGTTAACCTAATCCTACGTAGCTTTTTCTCTGGTAATATCACACTACTAACCAGAGCATACAAAACATTTGCTAGACCAATACTCGAATACAGTTCATCAGTCTGGAACCCTCATTACGTATCTGATATTAGCACAATTGAGAAAGTCCAGAAATATTTCACAAGAAGAGTTCTCCACTCTTCTACTCGTTGTAGAATACCTTATGCCACCAGACTTGAAATTCTAAAACTAGAAAACCTTGAATTACGCCGTCTTCGGTCTGACTTAAGCATGGTATATAAAATCATACATTGCAATGTCCTACCTGTCAATGAATACTTCAGCTTCAACCATAACAACACAAGAGCACACAATAGATACAAACTCAAAGTAAACCGCACCAAACTTGATTGCAGGAAATACGACTTCAGCAATAGAGTGGTCAATGTCTGGAATACTCTACCCGACTCTGTAGTCTCTTCCCCAAACCCCAAAAACTTTAACCTTAGACTGTCTACTATTGACCTCACCCCTTTCCTAAGAGGTCTGTAGGGGCGTGCATAAGCGCACCATCGTGCCTACCGTCCCTGTCCTATTGTTTCTCTTATTCTTTTATTTTTCTTATATGTACCCATTTCATGTATTCACAACTATGTATACACTTATACTTATTATCTTGTAAACAATTGGCAAATCAAATAAATAAATAAAAATAAATAAATAATCTCGTTCCGGTGGGGGCTGCTTGCTTTGCTATGAACTTCACCCCATCCCCTCAAACTTAAGCCTTACAAGCAGCTTTAAAAGCCACCACAATTTCATGGCATTTCACTTAAAGGAAAAAAGCCCACCATGGTGAGGCTACATTTTCAGGGCACACAAATTTACCAAGTAATCAGGTAGTGCCTGATTTACAAGTATTTGCTTGTAAAGTTACAGGGCACTGGGGTGGAGGGGGAAGGTAATAATTAATGACCATTTTTCACACTCATGACCATTGCAGCATTCCATGGTCTCCTAAGCAACATTCAGATGCTTGGCAGCTGGCATGTATCTATGATGGTTGCAGTGTAAAGATGTAGCTAGTCACAAAGTCGTATCTGACCCATCACGACCCCATGGACAATGTTCTTCCAGGCCTTCTTGTCCCCTACCATCTTCTGGAGTCAATTTAAGCCAAGGGTCTTCAAACTTGGCAAGTTTAAGACTTGTGGACTTCAACTCCCAGAATTCCTGAGCTAACATGACTGGAGGAAGAATTCTGGGAGTTGAAGTCCACAAGTCTTAAAGCTGTCAAGTTTGGAGATCCCTGATTTAAGCTCACATCTACTACTTCAGTGACTCCATCCAACCACCTCATTCTCCGCTGTCCAATCTTCTTCTTATTTTGCCCTCAATCTTTCCCAGCATGAGACTCTTCTCCAGGGAGTCCTTCCTTCTCATGAGGTGGTCAAAGTATTTGAGTTTCATCTTCAGGACCTGGCCTTCTAAAGAGCAGTCAGGGTTGATCTCTAAGACTGACCAGTTTGATCACCTTGCAGTCCAAGGGACTCGCAGGAGCCTTCTCCAGTACAAGGCTCCAAACCTAAACAAGTTAAAATGGGAGAACTGGATTTCAATCCTCTTTATGCCAGAGAAGCCCTTGATAAAAAGAGTTTAAAATTATACCATTCTCTTGAGTGGGTTGAGTCTTTGTACTAAGCATGATGGGGATAAAGTTTCCTGCCTTGAACAGAGGTTTGGATTAGGGTCCCTGGGATCCTTTCCAGCCTTATGATTCTATATTCTCTGAAGAGCAGCACTTTGCAGAAGTTATGCTACCTAATAAAGTTGTTATTGTGGAGAGAATAGGAAGAGGATGGAGTATTAAGTACAGGTAATCTCAACTCATAACCACAATAGAGCCCAACATTTACGTGGGTTTTGCTCCGTTTTGCAAACTTTATTGTGACAGTCATTAAGTGAATCACTGCAGTTAAGTTAGTACCATGGTTGTTAAGTGCATTTAGCTTGTGCAAAAGGGGTTCATATGATCCTGGGACACTGCAATTGTCATAAATACATGCCAGTTGCCAAATTTTGATCATGTGATTATGGGGATGCTGCAATTATGAGTATGACAAACAGTCGCAAGTCATTTTTTTCAATACTATTGTAACTTTGAAGGGTCACTAAATAAATAATTGTAAGTCAAGGGCCACCTGTATGTTCCCTGCCTTGAATTCATTATAAAATAGGATAAAAATCTAATAAATAACTGGTCACATAAGCCCTGATGAAAGAGCTTAATTTCTCTGCAAAACTGAGAGTAGAAGTCTTGACCCTTTAAGGGAAGTCATAATCAATTTTTTTTTAGTAAGTGGAGGACATGTAGAATTCACTTTGGAATTAGTTGTGGTGTTCTCTCACAGAACTGCCCTGTTTCCCCAAAAATATGACCTACCCTGAAAATAAATCCTAGCTTCATTTTTACATGTGCACCCAATATAAGTCCTACCCCCCAAAATAAGCCCTAATTAAGATCCTGCCCATTCCAGAGTGGACGGGTAAAAATTAAGCTAGGCTGGGGATGGGGGGGTGGAACTGCTGTACTACTTACCTTTGGAGAGTTGTAGCCAGGCCTCTCATATCCTGACACCCGCCTTGCCGGCCCATTTCTTCTGCAGCCAGCAAGGCTGGCAAGGCTTTCCTGAAGGATTGATCCAGAGCTTGGTTATCGGCTGCAGAGGCCTTCAGGAAAGCCTTGCCAGCCACAGAAGAAGATGTTCCTGAAGGCATCTGACAATGAAAAGGAGGCCAGGGGCAACGCGCGCAAGTGGGGTTAGTCAGTGGCTGACATTCCCCCGAAAATAAGACCTGGTGCCTTTTTTGGTGGAAAAAAATATATAAGACAGGTTCTTATTTTGGGAAAACATGGTAGTTTCAACCCTTGATCTACACCAAAATGCCTATGGAAATTCTCAGTCATCCAGGTCATGGCTGTCCCAAAGGTGCTTTTATAAAAGGCAACTGAACTTCCTTGTTTTTTTTTCCTTAAAAGACATTTCACTTCCCATCCAAGAAGCTCCTCCACTTCTTCAGAACTGGACAGTTCTTCAGAACTGAAGAAGCTTCTTGGATGAGAAACAAAATGTCTTTTAAAGGGGACAAAAACAAGAAAGTCCAGTTGTCCTTTGAAAAAGAACCTTTGGAACCCTTCAGCAGAATGTTTTTAACATCTGTTTACCGTTCTTTTTTTTTTTTTCACAGAAGAGCATTTCTCCCCCCAAAAACACACTTCCTTAAAAGAAAACTACCCATGACTATTCCAAAAAAAAAGAAGTCAAAACAATGCTCACGGCTGTTTGATCAAAAGCGTGCTCCTTTTTGTGCGCATCACAAAACACGTAAATAAGGGCAGGGTTTCAATTGCATGATTATGGCTGCTATCTTGACTTTTTTGACCCTGTTATCCCTTACCCTAAAAGTAACAGGTGTACTTTATAGAAAGTTTATATGTCCCATTAGGAACCACAGGACATTTTTGTAAGCAGATGATGCTGAAAATCGGAGCTTTTGCTTAGTTTGGCAGCATGCCACTTTGCTGGGTTTTTTTTCCCAATCTGATTTTTTTTTAGAAGCACAATTCAAATAAGGAGAGATCTCAACCATCTCCAAGGGTGTTTGATCTGGGCACTTTGGTATGCCCAGTGTCACTTGGGGATTAGAGAGAATATTTACCAAGCTTAAAATTGAGGGCTACAGTGACCTGATTTTTTATTGTTTTTCAAATTAAATTATAATACCATTGCTCCATTTTATTCAAATACATAATAAGGTTAATTTTGGGGACTTTAGTAAAAGTTCTGTAGTGGAGGGAGGGAGACCGAGAGAGAGAGAGAGAAAGAAAGAGAGAGAGAGAAGGGGGGAGGAGAAAAGGAGGCAGAAAGACAAGACCACAAGACTCCAGTATCTTGAATTACATTGACATATTTTAACAGGTGCAAGGCAAAGTTACATTGCTGAAATTTAGCACAAAACTACTAAAGATGAAAAAATGTAATTACTAAATGTAACGTAACTACTAAAGACGGTAATTCCATTTTATCAAAGGACTTGGGTTTTTTTCTTAATATCCTCGCCTACTGGTTAGAATGAATTCCTTTCTATTTATGAAGAATCAATTGATTCTCAAAATAATGGACTAAAAAGGCTCAATGGGAAAGGGCTCAAGAAAATAAATGTCTAAGGAAGCTTGGATATGGTAATATCTTGGTTTAGTAACTTTCACTGGGTGAATGCATATGCTAATTAATGTGCCAATTAATGTGATTTGTTTGGTCTTGACTTAATGACTGTTATATCTTGTTAGCTATCAAGAGTCTTGCAGCAGCATATAAAATTTGATAAATGAATTCATACAATATGACAATGTATAAACAGTGGGTAATGGTTTGGTGTTATGTATGAATTCTGTGCTTGTGGCTTACTTAACAATCCAACAGGTAGAGTGAGGTATGAATCTTATCGGTCATGCATCTTATTTGTGGATGCATTTTGTAAGAAGCACACTGATAAATAAAATAAATCTTTGGCTTAATACAAAATTAATATTATATTCTTAATCAGATTCACAGCTCACGCTACATGGTTTGTAAATTGGGCAGAATTGGCTGGATTCTTATAGAAGATGCTATTTAAAGCCATAAACCACTAAACAAAATAGTACACAATAGGGCTTAATGCAGGATATGGATCCAGCTGTTGTGCAATGCCTCAATAGCTCTTTCTCCTTGCATTTGTACAATCTTTTGAACTGAAGCAGTAAGGAGTGATAATGGTTACCTTAAAATGTTGCTAACTGACCAAATCAGTTAATTCTCAGGAATTAGATTAAATCTAAACTGAACCAAACTTGCATAGGATTAAACTAATTCTCCCTGCTTAAGGCAGGAGACATAGGTAAATTAATCCCACAAGCAGCTGTTCCAGCATATTTGATTGTGGGATTAAATATTCCTTGTTTTATCCATAGGTAAGACAAAACATTAGAGAGGTCCTGCAGAAGAGACAGTCTCAATTTGTTTTAGTCTTCACCCATGTCCTTTAACCATGTATAGCTAGACCATTTTTGATTTGTTCACAATAGCTAATCATGATTTAATGTTCTTGTTATTCTGGTTTAGAAGCAAAAATATAAAGGGAAGCAAGGCAACAAGGGACAACATCAGATGTGTATTTCAACATACTTGGAGCACAGTGGCCTATGGAGGCAGATATAGCCCAGCCGAGTTGATGACAGAATTCTGTTTGACAGGAAGGTGGATGAATTACAGGTAGTTGTCAATTTATAACAATTTGTTTAACAATTATTCAAAGTTATAGTGGCACTGGAAAATTTTTGACCAGTCTTAACACTAATGACCATACTGGACTCCCTGCAATCATGTGATTCAAGGATCTGTTAACTGGCATGTATTTACGATGTTTGCAGCATTTTGAGATCATGTGGTTGCCATTTGTAATCTTCCCAGTTGGCTTTCAAGAAGCAAAGTTAATTGGAAACTACATGATCTACTTAACAAATGATTTTGCTTAATGTCAATGGCAAAAAAGGTCATAAAATCAGGAGAGGAGCAGTCACATAATGCTGTGGTGGCACAGTGATTAGAACACAGTACTGCAGACTACTTCCACTGACTGCCACCTGCCAACAATTTACCAGTTCGATTCTCACTGGCTCATGGTTGACTCAGCCTTCCATCCTTCCAAGGTTGGTAAAATGACTCAGATTTTGGGGGGCAATATGCTGACTCTGAAGACTCCTTAGAGAGGACTGTAAAGCACTATGAAGTGGTATATAAGTCTAAGTGCTATTGCAATTGCCTCATTTAATGCATTGCTTAATGACAATTTTGGGGCTCCCTACTGTAAATCAAGAACTACCTGTTGTATAACAGATTATATCAAATCAAAGCACAGATAGCATTTTGCTCCCGATTTCACACACTATATTCAGATGACTAATAACTAAATGAAAGTATAAAAGTAAAGTCCATTGAGTTCAGTAGGTCTAGCCCTTAATGCTAAGTAAGCATTGGATTATAACCTTAGCTGATCAAAATCTAATGCAGTTAATTCATGGTCCTGGTGAATAAAGATCTGGGTATCCATATAGGATATATTTTTACAGGCACGTTGTCCAAAATTTTCCTGTTGTATAAATGTCTTGAAAAAGTAATGCTAGCATAAATTGTTTTCAACCAATGCATCTGGAACTGACAAATGCATTCCTTGTTTTATAGCACTGGTAATTTATCAAATTCATTATTGAAGATCATAAAACTTTTTTTGTTGACTAGTTGCTATTTTATGTCTTAGTGGTCACTGAAATTACCTTCTGCCTAGCTGAAAGGAATGGATAAATCACCGTATTTTTGAGAAACATTAGCTGCATTTAGGCAGAATGAAATATCCTATTGAAAATCTGTGAATTAAGTAATAATTTTCTCCATTTTTAGAGAACTTTAAAACAGGCAGAAATTAGATGTCATCCAGTTAGCCAGATTCTAAAGAGGTCAAGCTTTTTTGACTTTACTAGTTATGTAAAATAAAGGTACTATCGTTGTACAACTTGAGTTCCACATTATTGAATTCACATATTCACTCTAAGTGCAATTCAGTCTGTTAGTTTTTGACATTTACATATTGGGTAAATCAGGGGTGGGATTCTACCAGTTCACACCTATTCGCTAGAACCGGTTGTTAACATTCTAAGCAGTTCAGAGAACTGCTTGTTAGAAGAAATTACTGGCCTAATCCTGTAAGGAAGGCAGGAAGGAAACATTCTGGTGTTGCTTACAGAAACTGCCTCTCCGTTAACCCTTATTACATTCTTGGCAGGACTAGACTTCCTGTCTCAGGAACGTCTCTGGAGTTTTTTCCCCCTCCTTTGCTGGTACTTCGCTTGTGTGGAGTGACCATTCAAAGTTACAATGGCACTGAAAAAAGTGACTTATGACCATTTTTCACACTTAGGACTAGTACAGCATCCCCACAGTCATGAGAGGCCAGGTGAGAAGATGCGTGCCTCGATGTGAGTGATGTTGAGTTGGCCACGCCCAGCCAATAACATTACCACCAAGCCACGCCCACCCAGTCACATGACCACCTAAGCCACGCCTACCACCTAAGCCATGCCCACAGAACAGTTGTTAAAAAATTTGAATTCCACCCCTGGGGAACATTCAGTGTTCAAAGTTGGAGATCAAAGAAAACAGCATTGAGTACAGATTGCTTCCTTGAACAAGGGGAATGCAAAAAATCCCAAACACTCAAGACAGTTGTCATTCAGAAAGCTTTACAGAATCAACATTTAGCACAATCCTAGTCTGACACATCAGATGGGAAACACAATCAGATGATTGGCAGACTGACAAAAAGCGAAGAGGTGACTTGACAGGAAAGTCCACGCCATTTTCTCTGGCAGCAGAATCAAAATAGTTTCCCCTGGATTGTTTAAGAGTAGTTTTGAGGATATCCTGATCCAATATATTTGAGGATATCAGATCCAATTTTATTTAGCTTTTAAAGATCAGCCAAAGTCATCTGCTGAGGTTCAACTATGTAGGTAACTTCCATTTTTGCTCGTATGTTTCTCATAATACATGATTTTATTCATTTAAAGAGGTTTGAACTCAGATATAATTAAGTTGTTAAATAAATTTAAGTGTGATAGGTAGTATGATACCGTTTCTCATTTGTCTTTTGTCATAATCAGAACTGTCCTTTTCAATGGGTCTTACTTGTGTTTTCCTCAGTACTTTCAACATATTACATACATGTCTTAAACTTTGGTATAAACTTTCATTTCTATATAAACATTTCTCTTCTACAAACTGTAGTTTACACTTACATAAGCAAATCACAATAGTTTCCTAGTCATGTGGAAAAGGTTTTTCAAAATCAGACAGCTGTGGAGTTTTATTACTGCCAGATCTTAACCCCAGAAAGACCTTTGTAAAAAGAACAAATGTCTGCTTTTCAATACTTCATGGTTTTCATTTTGAAACAGGGATCACCCAGACAATATGTTTTTAAAAGGACTTAGCTAAAAGTAAGCCAGCTTCTGAGAAGACCAAGAAAAGACATACAAAATGAAATAACACAACAGATTATAGTGATCAAGAATAAAATTGGAAAGGATTAAGTGTATTCTATACAAATTTTAAATGTTTCCCATGCGTGTAATGGAATAACACCCTATTTCATCATGGGTGGTAAATACACACACACACACACATACACACACACCTTTTTTCAGATGCTACTTTATTTTTTTGTCCTGGCTAATAAATCTTCAAGGTGTGACATTTTGTCTTTAAACAAAATGTTATTAGATTATATTTCTGTTCTAAGATAATTGACATGACAACAAAATTGGGGGGAGTACCAAAATTTCATTTTTATTTAAACAAACCCAAGCATTGTTTAAGGATTAATTTTGGCCACATGAAAATAGGAGGGAAAAGTCTAAATAGATGTTTAAATAGACAACTGTTCATATTGCTTCTGCACCATATAAATGAGATTCAAGTGAAGTATGCATTGATATAAGTACCTATTAATGCTAATACAGACATTTCAACTTCAAAGTTAAGTGATTAATTGCTTGTCAGTTCTAATAAACATAGCTAGAAGGAGCTTAGGAGGCACACTGTGTTTAAACTGTAGCCAGAGATTTGTCTGAATACCTAACACACACACACACACACACACACACACACACACAAAACACAACATAACACAACACATACACCATGAATGGCTTAGATGACAACAGCAGCATTCTGGTACATGGAATAAATAGTTGTAATATCTTGTATATTCCTTTTGATTAGCCATTCCAAGTACATAAAGGTTTTTGTTGACATTTGCATTGTTGGGTGGTTTTTTTAAAATCTCAGTTCATGAAATTAGTACTTTTGGGGCAACAGTTTCTTTTTCTCTTTTAGAACACAGAGCATGTGTTTTATAATTTTATATAATTAAATTATGGGCCTAACTAGCAAAAGAAAACTCACGATTGGAAACATGCAGAAGAGGCCTTCATCCTGGACTGGATAGACAATGGCTAGAATAATGATGATTATATAATGAAATTTAAATATATATTTTGATGTTTCATATCTATATATTTTGGTTAAATTCAACCTCTTGTCTGCCTGTGGGTTGTTGGGATTGGGGGACTTCCCATATTTTATGTATTTACTTATTTACAGGACTTATCTATATATATAAAATTGAAATACCACTCACGCATCATCACAAAATCTCCAGAACCGTAAAGCCTACAAAGTTGACATTTGGCATGTATGTTTCTCTTGGCTTCTAAGTGCTCACTAAGAAAGGATTTTTCAAAATGACCATCGGAGTATTAGTATTTTGTATATTATTATTAACACGCTCTGATGCTCAGGAGTTCTACTCCCCCCCCCCCACTTGAAGATAAACCTGTTCCAAATGCAAAACAAAACAGAGAAGAGTTTCAGTTTTACTTTCACAGCACCAAGCAGCTTTAGTACAGAACAGTTGAGCTAAGCCACGCCCAGGCTCCTTGTTGTCTCCTTTTTGCTCACACAGCAAATACTGTTTCACTTACCAAACAGCCCTCAACTCTCTCACACACTGACAGGATGCTAGCCAGATGGATGCTGATAGGCAGAGGCAGAATTTTCCCCCCTTATTTTTAGGGGTGAGATTTTTTTAACAACCAGTTCTGTGGGTGTGACCAGGTGGGCATGGCCATATGACTGGGTGGGTATGACTTTTTTTTTGCAGGCCCCTCCTTTTTTGCCTCCTGGGTGAAACAGTAAGACAGCAAGAGGGATCCCAGCACAGCTGATCATCAGAACAGCTGATTGTTGGGAGGGGAAAAAAAGAAAAACCTTAAGGAGCAACTGGGCAGGAGAGAATGCAGTCAGCGATGTCGTGCATGCGTGCAAAGAGGGAGGGGAGGGGCAGGCGAAGAGGGGAGGGGCCAGCCAAGGGCACAATTTGCCAGTTCTCCAAACTATGCAAAATCATAACAGCCGGTTCTATAGAACCAGTCCGAACCGGTAGAATCCAACCCCTGCTTATTTTCCTCCCCAAAAACTAAGCCCAACCACATAGTTTCATAGCAAAGCACAGGTATCGAGCTAGTATGGATCATATAATGATTCTAGGCTGCTCATAACAATCCATAAAAAGAAAACTACTGCTCCCCAAATATACCAGAGCAAACAGCCACCATGCATAATTGCATCCTAGTGCAATTCTTGGGGGACGAGCTAAATTTTCACAGCCTCTTGAAAGTTTAAAAGGCAAAGATTCCTTAGATCTCAGGACAAAGGCTATGTCAAGGACTGCCTAGCCTTAGAAGATGCGTCAACCAGGTCCTATCAGTTGTTAACATATAAGGAAGGAAAGTAGAGTGTACCTACCATTTCTAACCTAGTAGGATGGGTAAATGAGCTCAGGAATAAGCAGTCTCATAGATAACCTAGCCCTGTATAACTAAGTCTTTAAAGGTAATAACCAATATATGGTTATGCAGCCATGGTATAAATCAAATAAACCATGGAGCACCCAACACTACATATGCCGCTGCCTTCCAGACCTTTTGCAGCCTTTAAATGGTCATATTTCATATTTGAAGTGTTTCATAGTATTATAAATAATTTGATGTTTAGTTTTGGCTCCAGATGTTCGATAAACCTAACCATTTCAGAAATATATGGAGTGTTTTCAGATGTTATTAGACAAAATTATCCATTGGGATCTCACTAATAGCTATCTTGCTTCCATCAAGAATGAAGCATATGTATAGTCAGGAAAACTGCTGAGTTCATAGTTAGGACTGGTCAACTGAAAACATGTTTTATAGAATACATTTCATCTGCATACACACTATATATTTTATTGTAACATCCAACTTTTTTTGGTATTTCATTTTGTCTCACCCTACTTTATTTTCTTTATTTTAGCTTATTATGTTTTATTGTGACTGATGCCCATTATTTCTTTATATGGTCTAATTAATAAAAGTCATCACTCAGTAGTAAGGTATGGCTTTCTGTGTCATAAGAGCTGATTATAGTGTACTCAGTAAAGTCATTATTTAATGAGGATATTTGTTTGTTTGTTTATTAAACACTTTTATATAGCTTCTCAACTCAGAGACAGTGACTCAGAGTGGCGTACAACATTTAAAAACCCACAGTTATAACTACTAGGGCTTGTTTTGGGGGGATGTCTTATTTTTCCCTCCCATGTACGGGAGGCCCACTTCTGCTTGCTCTCAGCGGGACAGGAGACCATGTGGCATGCCAGCCCCACTGCCACAAGGTTGTTCATTTAACAACTATATTGCTTAGCAATGGGAATTTTAGGTTCAATTGTAGTTGTAAGTTGAGCACCACTGTATACAGTAAACAAGATTTTGTAACACTGGTAATTAAAAATGTTATTCGCCTACCTCTGCCTCAATCTTCCTTTTTTATGTTTTGTTATTATTTTGGAAAACAGTATAAGGAAACTAAGAGTTATTTATGACAAAGTCTTAATGGAATTTTAGAGCGAGGCACCAGGAATGTAAGATAAGTTGCATGTCAACTTCAGGGATGTAGCCCCAGAATAAAAAGTTAGAGGAGAAATGTCTAGATATAGTTTCATTTTTTGTGGACATCTTCCCAAAGTCATATATTCAGGGTTCGTTGATTTTTATGGATCCTTGAAGATACATGGTGCATTGCTTAAAGGCACTCGTGTTAAAATAATGCAATGGGTATTTAAACATTTTAAGGAGAATTTTATAGTGTTGTGCACAAACATGTGTTTCTAAAGCTTTCTGAGAAGCTTCTTTGAGGTCACTACAATTCTACCCTCACATATCCTGTGTAAATATTGGCTTCAGGGTAAGATTTTCTTCTGTCCACAGAATTAACTTATTGTTTTGACTTGTAAACAAATGCCAACATGGGCAGGCAACTTGAAATAACATGGAGTAAAATCATTCCCAGAGCCATGATTAGTAGAATTGTTCTAGATTGAGATTTTAGCACAATCTCTATGTAGCCACTGCTATAAGATTTCTCCAGAACAGAACCACAGATTGTGATAAAATGGCATTTTCCTAGCACTCAGAGGGAGAATTTTGCCTCATGACAAATGTAGTTCTTTTCATATTCAGTCTTACATTAACTGCTTCGGTTGTTAATGCCCATTGATAGATGATGGAATGGGATACCTTGCCACACCGAACTCACCAAGGCCAACTCGCTGAAGGACAGCTTGCCATAGCCAACTCATCTTGGGATAACTCATTGTGAAATAATTCAACAATTAAATTATTTAAAATGATTTTAAAATATATTATAATTTTTGTTATTCATATTTCATCTTGTCCCTCCTTTGGCATCCTTTCTTTAATTATTCTATTGCACTATTTGTACAATATTAGTGTAACTCTGGTCCTGCGTCAAGATGAATTGGTTCTGGTGAGTTGTCATAGACCCCAAAAATTGATCAATGGCTCCTATTGGGTAGGGCTGTGTCTCAGCCATTCGTCCGGAATGCGGACAAGGAGTAACAGAGCCAATGACAAAGTCCATGAAAATAGGAGTTTATTTGTTCGTCCACTTCTCCGTTGCAGGAAACAAGTAAGTTAAAGTAAAGTCAGCTCTGACACACACCGCAGCCAGAACTGTATTTATACATAATTCACGGGCCTAATTGGATTAACCACCATCCAGTAAAGGCTGCCGTTTCATATCCAGCAGTTTTGTGATAACACATATTCCATTTATACAGTTGTGCTGTGTCCACCCACACCCTGTGCACCCGCACCATTATGCCATCACCCTCATGCGCACCCCCCTTCATCCCCCCTGTCCAGTAAGAAG
Source organism: Notechis scutatus (assembly GCF_049901735.1). Taxonomy (NCBI): domain Eukaryota; kingdom Metazoa; phylum Chordata; class Lepidosauria; order Squamata; family Elapidae; genus Notechis; species Notechis scutatus. The sequence goes on along the minus strand of NC_142025.1, from coordinate 16,514,380 downwards.
ATGTCCACCCCCCCCTCCCAGTATGCTATCCGTCGCTGACAGCATGCGGCAGGCTGGCGACTTACATCATCGGTATGGGTTTGTTCGCACCGCATCGGCAACCAGGATTCCCCGTTGAGCGCCGCAGAGGGTGAACATTCAACTGCTGGTGTCGCGGCTCCATGCAGGTTGTTGGAGACGTGACACTGTGTCTCTCAATCTTGGCAACTTCAAGATGTATGGACTTCAGCTCCCAAAATAGTCAAGACAACAATTTAATTAATAGAACAATTAGTCAGCTTGCCTCCAGAAGTTGTAAATGCTCCAACACTGGAAGTTTCTAAGAAGAGATTGGAAATGGTATCAAGTTTCTTGCTTAAGTAAGGAGTTGGACTAGAAGACCTCCAAGGTACTTTCCAACTCTGTTATCCTATCCTATTCTAACAGTAATTCTTGTCCTCGGTAATTTTATAGATAAAATTCTGCAAAGAATTTGACAATTAAGAACTAGCACCTTTTATTATGAATGGTACCTGAAGGTTACAGTAAAGAAAAAACATATTTAATCATACGTGTATTAACAGCAGATAGAATTGTATTTGCTCAGAATTGGAAAAATGATAAGATACCAATAGAGGGAAAAGTAATTGAGAAAATATTTGAATGTGCAGAAATGAATAGATTAACATTGGAAATTAAAGGAAAAGAAGAATCTGAATATTACATGGTATGGGATTTATTTTACCAATGGTTAGAAAACAAAACAAAAAATGGATTAGATGAATATATAAAGCAATAAGAGAAGATTGTTAAAAATATATATATTGGGTATTACTTATATGAAAATGTGATTATTGTTATATTGATGAGGAGAGTATTAATCATAAACTGTAAGCACACAAAATATGTACCCAATCGACACATGATTGAAATGGAATGGATTTATTGTATATAAAGATAAATAACTGTATTTTAAAAAAAGAATTAGTACCAAAGTTGGACCACAGTTTTTTTTTCTAATCCCTATGCTACAATTGATCTCTAAAGAAAGAAAATGTCTTGCTAATCATAACTATTCTATAGTGCCTGTTTTTAAAAACTTATTCTCAACTTTTAAAAAGTTTCCTTGGAATGTGGATAGAATATTATTTTTATGCAAGTAAAAATGTGTGTATATGTTTCTGATCTGAAAGCATAGAGGTTTCCTTTACAGCAGTGTGCCAACTATTTGTTGTGCTTTTCCTTTTCTAAAACACAGTTACAATGAAATAAAAAGATAAGGAAAATGATATCCTTTTTTTATTTCTAAAGATTGTACTGCAGAATCCATTTCCCCAGGAGTGACTTCATCCTGTGACTTTCCACCAAAATCATCTTGTGAATTTATCTCCCCGATTCTACTAAGGACGTTTTACCCATAATGCAAATTAACTGCATATCAGTTAGGAGGATGCTGAATATTCTGTATTTCTAGCTAGTCAGGACTACATTACAGTATTATGGGAAGAATATAAAAATGCATTATCTTGCTAACATAGTAGCAAGGTCAAACTGATACAGTATACAGAAATATATTGACTCTTTTCCTAAAAGGTTTTCCTTGGCTATCATTCAAATAGATATGTCCCCAGTAAATTTACGTACATTTATGTAATTCATAGCACATAAATAAGAAATATGCTTTCTTGAAAACCAGAGTTATTTTTTGCTTGTACTTCAGGAATGAGTCTTATGGAGAAAAATGAGACACCAGGAATTCAATATTGCTTGGCGAAGATTGGTGGAAAAAGAGTAGCAGTATCAAAAATCAAATTTAATTTTCACATTTTTGTAGACTGCCACCTTCTCATTAGCTGTTCTAAATCCAGTGAAAGCAAGGTCAATAGGAAATAAAGCAAAAAAAAAAAAATCAGAATAAGGATTCAGAAGTACTTTTGATGAGAAGTCTTAGATGGTTTCACAGAACATATGGAGTTAAAATGTGGGGTATTGTTTGTGATGTATATGTCTGCAATTAGCCATTATTACATTAGAATCATTGTTTACAATTGTTCAGATATTAAGAATAAAATAGAAAGAATAGAATAGAGTAGAAACTTTATTGTACACTAATCAGCATACATTAAAATGAAATTTCATTGCATTCAGCTCTTAAAAGATAACCATTATGCATATACCCACATACACACACACATATATGACACAGAGAAGCATCACGCTGTAGTTCAAATGTATATATACACATGGCGGGGAAAAAGAATCCTGCGAGTTTACAAGACAGATGGCATAAGGATCAAAACTGTTACAGAATCTGGTAGTCCTGCTATAGATACTTCCTTAACCTCCTCCCAAAGGGGAGCAACAGAAATAGACCGTGAAGTGGGTGTATGGGGTCTCTAACAATGCTTTGAGCTCTAAGCATATAGCACTTATAAGCAATATCCTGAATAAGAGTAAACAAGCTTCCTATAATCTTCTCAGCTGTACTTACCACTCTCTGTATGGGCTTTCTATCTGAAGCACTGCTGTCATCAAACCAAACAGCGATGCAGTATGTTAAATACTTTCAATTGTGCCTCTGTAAAAAGTGGCCAGGACAGAAGGAGAAAAATGTGCTCTCCTCATGTGACGTAGGAAATGCAAACGCTGGTTTGCACACTTCACTATTTAATACAATCATGCAAAATCTATACTGGTAGTCCTCAACTTACAACCATAATTGAGCCCAAAATAACTGTTGCAAAGGGACATTTGTTAAGTGCGTTTTGCCCGATTTTACAATATTTCTTGCTACAGTTGTTAAATGAATCACTGCAGTTGGTAAGTCAGTAACACAATTAATAAGTGAATCTGGCTTCCCCATTGGTTTGTCAGATCACCAAAAATAATCACACAATACTGCAACTGTCATAAATATGAATCAGTTACCAAGTGTCCAGATTTTGATTATATGACCATGGAGCTACCACAACAGTCATAAGCAGGGGTAGGATTCAAAATTTTTAACTGGTTCTGTAGGCATGGCTTAGGTGGTGGGCATGGCTTGGTAGTCATGTGACTTGGTGAACATGGCTTGGTGGTCATGTTATTGGCTGGGCATGGCCAACTCAATGTCACTCACATCGAGGCACGCATCTCCTTGCCTGGCCTCTCATGACTGTGGGGATGCTACAACAGTTGTAAGTGTGAAAAATGGTCATAAGTCACTTTTTTCAGTATCATTGTAACTTTGAATGGTCACTCCACACAAGCAAAGTACCAACAAAGGAAGGAAAAAACCTCCAGAGAAGTTCCTGAGACAGGAAGTCTAGTCCTGCCAAGAATGTAATAAGGGTTAACGGAGAGGCAGTTTCTGTAAGCAACACCAGAATGTTTCCTTCCTGCCTTCCTTACAGGATTAGGCCAGTAATTTCTTCTAACAACCGGTTCTCCGAACTGCTTAGAATGTTAACAACCAGTTCTAGCGAATGGGTGCGAACTGGTAGAATCCCATCCCTGGTCATAAGTGTGGAAAATGATCATAAATCACCTTTTTCAGTGCCATTGTAACTTTGAATGGTTACTAAACAGACTGTTGTATGTTAAGAACTACCTATATTAGAGCAATCAGTATGAATAAACAAAACATGACTTAATGTATACCTTCTTAATTAATACAATGATGTGGTTTACTGGATTGTGTGAAGCTAGTGATTGTGATTTGTCAATTGTGGCTTAGAATGATATCTGAAACTTGCTAATAATTGTCTTTGAACAGTGTTGTCTTTTTTGTTCCTTCGGGCCATATGTAGCATCTTTGGTTTTCTATATGTTTTAATTTAAACAGGTAATCCTCGACAGATAATCATAATGGAGCCTGCCCATTGCATTTAGAACTCATGATGACCATTAAGTAAAGCTTCCACTTAATTGCCTCATTTATGATCCCTATCCTTGCTCCTAACAATGCAGTTATTAAATGCATGTATAGGTTGTTTAACAGAGGGTGCCTTGTGAGGTCCCTTAGAGACGTAGTGCAAGCCCTGCTCCAGTCTCCTAGGGCAGCCCCTGAAGTATTCAGTGGTCTACTAGGTCCCCACTGGCCTGTTTCCCAACCTATTAAGCTCCAACCTCCCCCTCATAAGGTAAGTGTGCAATTGGTGATGCCCAATTGCATCACCAATTGCACACTTACCTTTCAAAGATCTCGGGAGCTTTGGTTTAAGATAGGAGGACAAGTTGCACCATTCTTGGGCTTGTAAAGCACAATTGTGGAAATGACCAGCATTTTCAGAATGGCTGTATTAAATTGTGGAAAGTCCAATATGGTGGCCACTTCCAGGATTGTGCTACATGGCACAGGAATAGAGCAACCTGCCCTCCTTTCCTAACCTGTGGTCCAGAGATCTTCAAAAGGTAAGTGTGGAGGAAGGTATGAAAACTGGTGGGGTGGGAAGTAGACTAAGGCTTACGGGAATCTGATGGGAGGAGATATGGAAAATATGTGGTGGGATGCTACAGCATCCTCTCATTTGGTTGTGAGGGTAAATGACTATGGGGGCTTCAGTGGTCATAACTTTAAAACCAAAGTTTAGCAGCTTTGGGGGCTCTGCTGTAACTTTGAATGGCTATTAAACAGTCCTTAAGTTGAGGACTACCTGTAAATTTTTTCATCAGTTCCTTCTCCTCCTTTGTCGTCTTCCTGTTTGTAGCTCTTGAAATACAGCTATGGAAGCCAGTGAAATTGGAGATCTTTTTCTGCTCAACTAAAATGTATATGACAATATGTCATGCCCTGAATATACATCTATCTGCATTTGGCTAAGCAGAAGGAAGACATCTGACAATAAACAGAGCAAGATAAGATTTCTGAAATACAATATTTATGTTGTATGACTCAGCTTCTAAGCCTTGCCAGCTCTACACTTTAAAATATGCTCCCATCAAGTTTGTTTTTTCTTTACTGTTTTTTTGCTAATGGGCCTGTAGCATATAATGGCAGTATATGGACATCTCAATAAGTACAGTTTATTATGAGAAACGGCACTACAAGTTTATTTGCTGCTCCTACCATCTTTCTCTGTTCAAAACCACCACAAAAAGGCGGGAAATTTCCACTTCAGTGTTAGAATAACAGTACTGTCATGTGTCCAATTCCAATTTAGAATATTGCAGATTTTTGGAGTATACAGGATGGAAATTATCTGACTGCTATAGGGTAAACTTAAACTGTGGTTATGTTTAACTGATAAGATGAAATAAAACAGTCTGCAAAACTCCGTTGAGACAGCTTCTTTCGCAAGAACAACAGCTAAATTTGTGAGAACCTGAGCAGCTTTGCTGAACTCCTGTTAGAGACAGGTACAAAAATATACACTAAATAAATCAAATAAGCCCTTGTTGTTTAAAAGAAAAAGGGTCACAATTTATTTCTTTTTTGAAGCTGTTCTAGAGAAAAGGAACAGGAGAATATGCAAGCCCAAGAGGAGATTAATTTTTCCCCTCTGAGTGAATCATGATTCATCGTAATTTCCTGGTGCATGTGGGTGCTACACTGTAGTTAATTCACATGCCAGGGAAACCAGGAATTGTGAAAATACAGGCTTCCACAGTACATTTTAATAGAAGTTTGATAAACAAAATAGAACTATTTCCAGAGGGACTGTTACAGAAGGTGGGGGAGTCAAATTTCCCTGAATTGTAAAAGTAAGTGAATCCTGACCAAAAAAAAAGATCTAATTAAAATGTCTGATGTAATTTCCTTCTTGTAAGAAGCCTTTGATGACTAGGGTAACCATATCTGAATGCAAGAATTATTATAATTCTCCATTTTAGACTGTAATTGAGGTCAGCATTATGATTGTAAGTAATTGTCATAATTCAAGGCATCTCATGACCGGATCCAATTTTTTTACTTTTTACTTTTTTTTTTGCAGCAGTCGTTAAGCCAACCAATTTTTCCAAGTAGGTGTTGTTTGATGCAACCTGGAAGTAAACGCTAGAAGCTGTCAAAAATAATTGAGGGGCTGCCACAAAGAAGATGAGGTCAAATTATTCTACAAGGCACCAAGGGACAGGACAGAAAACAATGATTGGAAATTAATCAAGGAGAGAAGCAAACTGGAATTAAGGTGAAACTTCCTAACAGTGAAGACAATTAATCAGTGGAACAGGTTGCCTTCAGAAATCATGGGCTGGAGGTTTATCACTGGAGGTTTTTCAGAAGAGACCAAGCAGTCACTTATCGGAAATACTATCGCTTGAGTATAGTATAGGAGTTATACTATAGTGTAGTATAGGAGCCTCTGTGGCACAGTGGTTAGAGTACAGTACTGCAGGCTACTTCTGCTATCAGCCAGCTGCCTACAGTTTGGCAGTTCAAATCCCACCAGGCTCAAGGTTCAGCCTTCCATCCTTCCGAGGTGGATAAAATTAGGACCCAGATTGTTTGGGGGCAGTACGCTGACTCTAAAGAGCCTTCTCTAAGCTGTAAAGCAGTATATAAGTCAAAGTACTATTGCTATTGAGCAGGGGACTAGAATAGAAGACTGCCAAGGTCTCTTGCAGCTCTATTCTATTCTAAATCATAGTAATGTGATTGCAGGATAAACATCTGTAAAAATAAGCTGACTGCTAAACCCTCAAAATGCAATCACATGACTGTGGCTATCATGACTTCAAAAACAAATTGTGAGTAGCTTTGGGGGAGCTTTGTTTTAATTTTGAATAGCTGTTAAGAAAGTCAAGAACTACCTGTATTCAAAGGAAATGACACATCTAACTCTATATTGTCCAATCACAGAAATGGTTAATAAATCTCTCATTAGGTCATTAACAGCAATTATAAATCAAATTTCTTTCCTAGTTAAACCGTGCTGTCTGTAATTCCTCTGAATAAGCAGGTGGTGACTGTTGAGAAGATTAATGTCAGGCACAAAAGATCAGATCCATAATGAAAACCCAATTAAACAGATTTATTGCTGAAAGCCTACACATAGGAATCTTCTCAACTAACTTGCTTGGAGTAAAATAAGAGCCAATAACATTCAAGAGGGGTTGGATTTAGTCCATTTGTGGTTACATAGGATTTTAGCCTCATATCTTAAACTGGAATGAAATTGGTTTGCTATTCACTTGGTTTATGTGAGTCATTTTATTTACAATAAAAATGGACAATCAAACTGCTATGTGCTGAAGTTCCCGCTCTGGTCCGGTTTCCAGCAGGGGCGCCCAGCTGCAACCTGATTGGCCGGTAGTTTGACAGCTGACTATATAAGGAGCTGTCAAACAGGCCAACAGCTGTTGCCTCGTGGCTGAGTGGTTCATTCGCTGTTAGCGTGCGAATTCAATAAAGCCTGAGCAACCAATTTAGCCACCTTGCCTCATTCTGAGGTGCGTTCTTTCCCAGTACGAAGCACAAACTGTCCATTGATGCCTAGGACTTCAACTGCATCTTCATGGCCTTCCTCTTAACTTCTTTGACCATACCATGTAGAGACCCCTGAAAGTCTCTTATATAAAATATACCCAGTAAAATTAAAAGATAAGTAAGCAGGTCATCTTCAAAGACCTACCTAAAAGGATGTGTGTTTACCAAAAAACAGAGGAACAATTCAATGTCCTTCCAAATGGGCACCTGATGGATCTTCAGAAGGATTTTTCCTACAAATCATTGCATCTCGATAGAGGGCAATTAACAATTCCATAAATTGTGTCCTAAAAGGCCAAACACCTCTTTTCTTGCACAGTTAGCAGCCTAGCTGCTTCATTTTTCACCAGTTTCTGCTTCTGAATATTGCAAGAGCATATTGCAAGAATTATAATAACTCTTGCATGTCCAATGACATCAGAGCTGTTTTCTACATCTACCCTTTCTTTTAAAGTTGGATGGGATCAGAGGTGATATTCAGCAGGTTCTGACCAGTTCTTGAGAACCGGTAGTAGAAATTTTGAGTAGTTCAGAGAAGCAGCAAATGCCACCGATGATTAGCCCCGCCCCCATCTATTCTTTGTCTCCCAAGTCCCAGCTGATCGGCTGGGTCTTAACAGATAACAGATATTCAGAGTTGGAAGGGACCTTGTAGGTCATCTAGTCCAACCCCCTGCCCAAGTGGGACACCCTACACCATTTCTGACAAATGACAGTCCAATCTCTTCTTGAAAGTCTCAAGTGCTGGCGCTCCCACAGCTTCTGAGGGCAAGCTGTTCCATTGGTTGATTGCTCTCACTGTCAGAAAATTTCTCCTTGTTTCCAGGTTAAATTTCTCCTTGTTCAGTTTCCATCCATTATTCCTTGTCTGGCCTACAGGCGCTTTAGAAAATAGATTGACCCCTTCCTCCCTGTGGCAGCCCCTCAAATATTGGAAGACTGTTATCATGTCTCTCCTGGTTCTTCTTTAGTTGCCCTGCACAGGAGAATGGAGCTGGAAAGCAGGTTAGTGGGGTAGGGAGGGAATGGGAGTTTGCAGTAACCTTCCCCTAGGAGTGGGGTGGGAATGGAGATTTTACAATATCCTTCTGCCACAACCACCAAGCCATGCCTACAGAACCGGTAGTAAAAAAAAATTGAATCCCTCCACTGGATGGGATGCACTGAATTTCTACCAAGAAAATTACGACAGATTTATCACTTGACAGTTTGGGGGGGGGGGGCGGTTTGCAACAGGACTGTTGCACCAATGCACAGGTTTCAAACAAACTTGAAAAATACAAAAATAAAGCATTTCACCTTAATGCTATTTAAATAGCTAACAGTCTTCTGAATTCTGAGTTATCAAGAGCTTTCAGAAAAAGTAGATATTACATTTTAAGATGTTGAGAGGGTCAGAAATTATTGCAAACTGAGACTACGTAGAAAATTAGGGAGGCAATTATTTGCACAGTGTAGGCATGGTGGCCATTTAATCTCAAGAGCATACTTAGATATCTAAAGACCTCCCTTGGCTACACTTAACATTATTTCGTGGTTTGTATTAGCTCATGTGGGTTTTGGGAAACCGGTAAAAGAACTCCCTGTTCATATAGATACACAAAAACCAAACCAAATTGTTAGCAGATGCAGATACATAGCAGGTTGGACATATTGGTACATGCAAAAGAAGGGTGGGGGGCTTTAAAAATAAAACTTGCTATTGTGTTTTGTATGAAACCCATCAAAGCACTTAAAAATTTCTTCACATTTTTAACAATTCTCCTAAAAGTTATCACACGCAACGTTTAGAATTACGATACTTAACTTTTTGTTTAACATATACTGTAGATTGCCTCCTTTTTCACTACTAAAAGCCCTCCATGTCAAAGTTGTATTTCATCTCTAGACATTTCCCCTGTTTCTTTCCATCCTATAATTTACTAACCACAGGGTTATAGGAGTTCAGTTCCAGAGAGAATAATTGAAGGCTGCAGCCTTTTCATTTGCAAGAATGGAGGCCATTTTAATTTGAGGGCTCTCTCTGCACTTTCTGTTGTAAGTCCCAGATTTTGCACAAAGGCTATTTTATAAGTATGTCATGTCATGGAATGTTTAGTGGAACAAGAAGAAGGGGCAAGAAAAGAACACACTGGGTTGATAACATCAAAACTGATAAACATCCAGCAACTGAAAGAAGTTGTGCTTGTCAGGGGAGCATGAAGAGCACTTGCCTGTAAAGTCGAATTGTTAAAACAACAACAAATGACACATCCCAATTATATAAAGCCATTTCATATTTTCAACAGTAAACCCAGACAGCCAATGAGGATAGTTTGGAGGAATTAATTATGCTATCTATAAACATCTGAATTTTTATACTGGTTTTTACCTTGACAAAGCCAGGACAGTGGCTTCCCCCATGTCATCAGAGACCTACAGGTGAAACTCGAAAAATTAGAATATCATGCAAAAGTTCATTTATTTCAGTAATGCAACTTAAAAGATTAACCTAATATATGAGATAGACTCATTACATGCAAAGCGAGATAGTTCAAGACGTGCTTTGTCATAATTGAGATGATTATGGCTTACAGCTCATGAAAACCCCAAATCTACAATCTCAGAAAATTAGAATATTACATGCAATCAATAAAACGAAGATTGTACATAGAACAATATCGGACCTCTGAAAAGTATAAGCATACATATGTACTCAGTACTTGGTTTGGGCCCCTTTTGCAGCAATTACTGCCTCAATGCAGTGTGGCATGGGAACTATCAGCCTGTGGCACTGCTGAGGTCTTGTGGAAGACCAGGATGCTTCAATTGCGGCCTTCAGCTCTACTTCATTGTTCGGTCTCATGTCTCTCATCTTTCTCTTGGCAATGCCCCATAGGTTCTCTATGGGGTTCAGGTCAGGAGAGTTTGCTGGCCAATCAAGCACAGTAATCCCACGGACATTGAACCAGGTTTTGATGTTTTTGACAGTGTGGGCAGGTGCCAAGTCTGCTAGAAAATGAAGTCAGCATCCCCATAAAGCTCGTTTGCGGAAGGAAGCATGAAGTGTTCCAAAATCTCCTGGTAGACAGCTGCGTTGACCCTGGACTTAATGAAGCACAGTGGACCAACACCAGCAGATGACATGGCTCCGCAAATCAACACAGACTGTGGAAACTTCACACTGGACTTCAAGCATCTTGCAGTGTGTGCCTCTCCATTCTTCTTCCAGACTCTGGGTCCTTGGTTTCCAAATGAGATGCAAAAGTTGCTCTCATCAGAAAAGAGGACTTTGGACCACTGAGCAACAGACCAGTTCTATTTTTCTTTAGCCCAGGTAAGACGTTTCTGACACATCACGGCTTGAACTATCTTGCTTTGCATGTAATGAGTCTATCTCATATATTAGGTATACCTTTTAAGTTGCATTACTGAAATAAATGAACTTTTGCACGATATTCTAATTTTTCGAGTTTCACCTATATGTCTATTGTGATCCAAATTGAACAATGTACTTAAGAACAATTTCATAGCAAGTTTGGTATGATTTAAGAGCTGGTGTTTTCTTCAGGGCCCAAGATACAGCAGGTGCAGCAAAAAAGGAAAGAAAATGGGGCCATGTTCCATGCAATGGAACAGGATTTTCCAGTTTTTCCCCATTTCAGGGCTGGTTTTTCTAGTAAGAATAGCGAGGATGTTGCCTCAGGCATCAAAAGTTGGATCATGACAACAGCTGAAACCGTTTTTCTCAGCTTTGGCAAGTTTAAGATGCTTGGACTCCATGTTCCAAAATTATGCAGCTAGCGTGGTGGCTGGGGAATTCTGGGAGTTGAAATCCACACAGCATAAAGTTGTCAATTCAAAAAATACTAGGTTAGAGAGTGCTGTGGTTACCATGGCAGCTTGTTCTATGCTCCTCAACGTTGTCCATAGAGTTGGTGAAAAAAGTGTGATGCTCGTTTAAAAATTGGACAGATTTTTGACTGCACCACTCCAGCTATTCGGTTTTTTTAACCATATCCTGCAGACATCCCTGGCTCCTTAAGCTACCTTCAGATGGCTGGAGGTAAAAAGAAGTGAACGAATATTCAATTCAGCCAACTTGTCTGTAAAATGGAAATGACTGCTTCATTTTTTTTTCTTTTGTTTCCAAGCCTGTCTTAAAAGGTGCCGTCCAGTGGTGGGAATCAATTTTTTTTACTACCAGGGCGGGGCGTGGTGGGTGTGGCATGGCTGGCGTGACATGATGGGTGTGACAGGGGAAGGATACTGTAAAATCTCCATTCCTTCCCCACTCCTGAGGGAAGGTTACTGCAAACTCCCATTCCCTCCCTACCCCACTAACCTGCTTTCCAGCTCCGTTCTCTTGTGCAGGGCAACAAAAGAAGACCCAGCTGATCTGCTGGGACTCGGGAGGCAGAGAAAAGATGGGGCGGGGCTAGTCAGAAGTGGTATTTGCTAGTTCTCCAAACTACTCAAAATTTCTGCTACTGGTGCTCCAGGACTGGTCAGAACCTGCTGAATACCACCTCTGCTGACATCCATTTTCAGCAAATTAACTCCCTAATTTTGGCAACACATCAGAGGAGTATTTTAGGGACTGCAGAAAAAAGAACAAGAAAATATCTTCAAACTTAGGATGCCACTTCACAACAAAGCCAGAGTGATCAAGTGGGGAGAAAATACTCTTGAGGCTTCCAACTGGGATCCTAAACTCAACAAACCCATACAGGGTAGATATTTCTGGAACTGTTGTGTTTCTTATGGGTTTAAGAACCATAAGTTTATCATCTTATTCCCCCATCCCCATTTTAAAATAAGGATGCTTATTCTCAGGGCAATGTCCTTAGTAATGGGACAGCAGAAGAAAACTATTCTTGCCGTTGTGATGCTGGTGTAACTTAAAACTATTTTAAATTTTGAGACTCTACAAGGGAGGACAATTTCTGATTGCTGAAATAATGACCACCTAAGTTCCTACTTCAACTGCTGCATAAGATCCTTAAATCCAGAGTTAGAAATCATCTACCTACCCAGTTGACTTCAATTAACTATATTGTTGCTATTACCATTACTATGCATCATGTCTTTCAACCCTGTTCAAGATTCTTTGAGGCAAAGGAGAGCTGGATAAAGGATCAGACTGCAGCTCACTGAGCTTATAAATCAAGAAATGGAGCATCTGTTTTCCAGTCCCAGACAATGGGGGGAGGAGAAGGGGGAGGGAATATCACCCGGAAAGACAGAAGTGAGAATCTGAAACACAAAGCAGCAAGTGATGAGACTTGCTCAAGGCCAAGGAATGAATCACCTCTTTGGGAGTGCCTGACTTCAAGCCCTGGGAATGCTTAGAAAGCTCAAGGATGAAACAAACCCTTTCTTTGGGTGCAATTAATTGAGAGAGGCACCCTGTGGCATTCCATCAGTGAAGTAGATAATTCCAATATCCAAGTAAATAAGAGAGATATGTAAGATTAGGACCAATATACTTAAAATGCATACCAATATTTCTGCTGCACATTGGTGCCAAATTTTGGATCACTACCATAATGGGGAAGTCTATTACTCATTCCTATTTAAGAATTAATTGGATTCAAACATTGTAGTATGATTAGCTTAACTATGGTTTCTTGAGTATGCATTGGCTAAGTTTCTCACATAGTGCTAAACCATAAATCATTATAACAAAAGTTAATAGCACATCACTTCAGCAATGCCAAACAAAGCCATGTCATGGTCAAATGTAATATGTGACTCTAGATATTATGTGATTCTGCATGGAGTTACACATGTACGCATGTAGATAGGGAATTGTAGACAATTGCTAAGAATACCATAGACAGATTGTAAGAAGTACCATGTTTCTCCGACAATACGCACCCCCAATAGGAAGGACCAGCATGTTTCTAGGCATAAGGTGAAATTAAGCCCCTCCCCCCAAATTTAGGTCTATTTAAACCATGCGTTCCCCACCATTTCTCACATCGCTTGAACTATACGAGATGAAGAGAAATGGGTGGGAAGGGCGGAGGGGGGGAACTTGCCTTTAGATAAGGGTTCAGGTAGCCTTGGCTAGAGCACCCTGCAGGCAAACTTGCCTCTATCGGCTAATAGAAGTGCCCTGAGGGCAGAGTCACCAGCTGCTTCTATCGACCAATAGAAGCGGCCTCGTGGCGAGGCATGGCTACGCATCGGGTTCCCAACTGCAAACTCAATCGCGTACGTATACCATTGTCAGAGTAACTATCAGACGATCTCAAGATTCCCACTGCATTTCTACTTCCCAAGCTAGCCACTCTTCTTCATCCCCTCAGATAGTCCTATTTCCCCCCGCCCCTGATTTCCCACTGTAACCACTTGGATGGAATGGGTTGCAGGAGGGTCGCTAAAGAAGCTTATTCCACCTATCACTTGCAATGGGCAGTTCCGGGCCCCTCCACTTAGGCTGCCAACTAAGGGAACTCACAGTTTACTCAATTGCTCAACTGGTTTCAAAGGGAGGTCGGGGGGGGGGGATCTTTGTGTCCCTTGCAGAGGTGGTATTCAACCGGTTCGCACCTACTTGGGCAAACCGGTAGCGGTTATTTGGCATGGGTCGCTGAACCAGTGGTGACCCCTGGCTGGCCACACCCCCAACCTGGTCGCTCAGTTGCTCACTTGTGATTGCTCTCCTAGCTTTCCATTCCCCACATCCTCTTTCTCCCCGGGGGAAAGGAAGAAAGCCATGGACGCTGCAAGTATCGCTTTCCCAATGTGAGTTAAAAGTGCCAGGAATGAGAAGGAGTGCAGGCTGACAGAGTGGGTGGGGGGTGAATCGAGCCTTGGAGCACTTTTGCAATGTAAAAGAAATGCATTTCAGAAGCAGCAGGTCCTTTAAAAACTTCTCCAAGGATTCCCCATGGATGCTGCAAGTATTGCTTTCCCTATGTGAGTTAAAAGTGCCTGGAATGAGAAGGAGTGCCAGCTGACAGAGGGAGTGGGGGAATCCACTCCAGCCTTGGAGAAATTTAAAGGAGCTGCTTCCAAAATGGTTGTCTGTTAAGTGCTCTCTCTCTCTCTCTTTCTCTCTGTGTGTGTGTCTGTGTGTGTGTGTGTGTGTGTATGAGAAAGAAAGAAAGAAAGAAAGAAAAAGAAAGAAAGAAAGAAAGAAAGAAAGAAAGAAAGAAGAAAGAAAGAAAGAAAGAAAGAAAGAAAGAAAGAAAGAAAGAAAGAAAGAAAGAAAGAGAAAAAGAAAGAGGAAGGGAGAGAAAGAAAGAAAAAAAATAGGAAGAGAGAGAGAGATAAAAGTCTGTGCTATTATTTTTAATTGTTCCACTATTTATCATGTGTTAATATTTTACACTGTCCCTACACCTAGAGGGATTTTTCTGCCTTTCTTTTGCCCAGGGCTACCACATATTTTTCAGGCTTTACCTGCATTCAATGTCAGTAGTCCAGAGCATAAAATACACATGTGTTTAACAAGAGTTGAAAGGGACCTTGGAGGTCTTCTAGTCCAACCCCCAGTTCAGGCAAGAAAACTGAGGATGCCAAACTCTTGAGTAGAAATCCTGGGAAAGGTATCAGAATAATACTTAGAAGGGACCTTGGGGTGAACCCTATACCATTTCAGAGAAATGGCTGTCCAATCTTTTCTTAAAAACTTCCAGTGACGGAGCACCCAGAACTTCTGGAGACAGGCAGTTCCACTGGTTGATTGTTCTCACTGTCAGAAAGTTTCTCCTTAGTTTTAGGTTGCTTCTTTCTGTTCAGTTTCCATCCATTGCTTCATTTTGCCTTCTGGTGCTTTGGAAAATACATTGTCCCCCTTTCTTTGTGGCAGCCCCTTAAAAGCCTGTTGCCTATCACACTCTTGGGTAAAGCATGTGAGCCATTTCCTCCTTTCAGTGGTCCATGAAAGTACATCTATAGTATGCAGATAATAAAGTCAAAAAAGGTGAACAACATTTTTACAGAACTATAGATAAGTTATGGCTGGGAGACAAGGAATGGCTGGGAGGGGAGGGGCCAGGTGAGGCACCCCTTGATGTGAGTGACATTGAGTTGGCCACGCCCACCCAGTCACATGACCACCAAGCCATGCCCACCCAGTCACATGACCACCAAGCCATGCCCATCCAATCACATGGCCACCAAGCACGCCCACCCAGTCACATAACCACTAAGCCACACCCACCCAGTCACATGATTACATGCCCACCAAATAAGCCACGCCCACAGAACCGGTAGTAAAAAAAAATGAATTCCACCACTGGTCCCTTGCCATCCACTAGTGTCTTCCAGGGGGAAGGTATGCTTCAAGGGGGAACGCGGAGATTGCTGTCCGTAAAACTGTGAGCTAAACAGCCCGCCTTTCTCCTACCTTCTTCTTGAGGTTTTCCTTGCAGCTTGACCACTGACAGGTGGTTGAGTCCGGCTTCAGCTCTCCCTTGTGTGCTTGGTGGGGTATTTTGGCGTCTCTTTTTCAGACAGTACAAGGGCAAGGGTAATCCACAAATACAGTTTTGGCTTCTGCACAGACATTGTGGTCTGTGGCATAGTTTGCGCAAATATGGTACCTACCTCACCCCATTCCTGCAATTGAATAAACTGAGAGTTGTTATCTGACCCATTTAATGGTTAGGGAAATCTGGATTATCTTCTTTTCTCTTTAAAAAAAAATATGTCTCTTACAAATTTTTGACATAAACAGTAAGAAGATAGTGTAAAAAATATCTTGCTCTGATTTTGGAAAAAAATATAACCAACGTGTTCAGAATAAAATATTATATAGTTCAGACATAGAAGAAAGCATGAGAAAGAAACTTAAAATAATTATTTCTTGATGTTGTTTAGTAAAGGTAGTTCTTGATTTACGAGCACAATTGAGCCCAAAATTTCCATTGCTCAGCAAAAAATTGTTAAGTGAGTTTTGCTCCATTTTACTATATTTTTGCCAGAGTTGTTAAGGAAATCACTGCAGTTGTTAAGTGAATCATGTGGTCATTAAATTATTCTAGTATCCCCCGTAGACTTTGCTTGTGGAAACCAACTGGGAAGATTACACATGACTCCCCAGGATGGTGCAATTGTCATAAATACATTC
Organism: Notechis scutatus; assembly: GCF_049901735.1. Taxonomy (NCBI): domain Eukaryota; kingdom Metazoa; phylum Chordata; class Lepidosauria; order Squamata; family Elapidae; genus Notechis; species Notechis scutatus. The sequence goes on along the minus strand of NC_142025.1, from coordinate 16,497,929 downwards.
CAGTTTCCCACACCCAAATTTTGATCACATAACAATGGGGATGCTGCAATGCTCATAAGCGTAAAAAACAGTCATAAATCACTCTTTTCAGTGCATTTGCACCTTTGAATGGTCACTTAATGAATTGTTGTAAGTTGAGCACTACCTACATATGGTAGGACAGAAATAAACCTGGACTGGTTTTCAAGATATAGTTATTATGCTCTGTGGCAATAAAGTTATGGAGTAACTAAGCAGAATTCCTGGAAATTCTGCAGCAATAAAGTTACAGAGTAACTAAATAGAATTCCTAGTTTTCCCAGGACCTCTTTTTCTTGACCGGGCTTATTATGAATGGCTGAAATATAGTGGTTTGGAACAGCCATGGGTAAAGCTGAAATAGACCCCGTTAATAAACTATTAAGAAAATCTCCAACTTCGTGGAAATTTAACTGGAAACCTTAGCAGAGAAAGGAAATGTTGACTGAAGACCTTCGGTTCTATGGAGTTTTGCAACCAAATTTAAAAAAAATTAAAAAAATACTGTGTATAGTTTTGCCAAGTTATAACAAGTCTGAACAAGGTTCTATAGTAGACAACTGTAGGAAGAAGCAAAAAAGCAGCTATGAAGTTTCGTCCATTGCAGTTTAGGAGATGTAGTTTGTCTTATTTGAATAAATCACCCCTAGCGTCATCAGAAGAAACCAGAGCCACTTCATATGCCTCAATCATTAGTAATACAGAATGACAGTGAAACAGGTGTGGATCCTGGGAGGTTAAAAGCAGTGTCTTGAACAACAAAAGACAAAGTTTCTTTCCCATATGTGTTTCAACCTGTTTAAAACCATCCTTAAGAAAGAAATGGATGGGACAGGGCCTCAGGTCTTGGCATAAAGTATATAGCATGGCAAGTTAAACAGCAAATGCTACTAGAATTGGCCATTGTTTCTTAACATTACTGTAAAACTGTCAGGGAAGTCACAAATAACAGTAATTATTCTTATCAATGGATGTTTATATAAGGTAGGAACATGAATAATCATTCTAAACAATTGGTACATGATTTTCTTCACACTTTGATTCACACAATGAAATGCAAGTGGGTTCGGGACAAAATGGGAAAACACAGACATTTGACATAATAAAGTATAGTTTAATATAATTTATCTCTGTGTCTTTAATCATTTTTCTTTCTTCACACTCAAAATTACAATTTGGTGGCAACTCCTGGAAGAGTTTTAAGGGACATGGCTAAGGTTTGAGAGACTGGATACAGTCTTAGAGCCTCATAATGTACATGTACAAATGCTAATGTGCAAGGAAAAATATTTCATAATCATATTCCAACATCAATACATTTGGATCCAGATTTGTGCCATGCTGTGATCTAGCCAATTCATTCTATTGTATATATTATATATCATCTAGTCTTGTTGCACAGTAACCTTCATTCCCAAATGTCAACATAGAAGTCCTCAAAATGACCAAGTCACAAATTAAAGGGAGAACCAATTTTAATAAATATTTAACCCAGCCTTCCCAAGACATAAGAGTTCAGCCTTCTTCCGTGTAATCTGTTGGGCCAGCTCTAAATTGCCTATATCAACTCTATTCTCCAGGGCATGTATAGAAAATCCATAATAAGAGGAAAACAAATGCATGCAGAGAAAGAGATTGATTTAAAAGGGACCATTGTCTTACAAGTCTGAACCAATCTCACAACCTTTGGAGCAATGCCTGTAGCTATATCACTTTCTTTGCTGGTCTCACATCAAGCAAACAATCACATAGTTACTCAGTTTTTTACTGGAATCCTCACAGAATCAGATAAAAGATAAGCTATTTATAATATGATCTGATTACAACTTCTGGATGCTATCATCTATGCTGATTGGAAATTCTGGAGGGTGGCTAGATCAAACTTCTGAAGTTGATGATCTTGAAAAATGGAAAAAAAATCCCTAGTATAGAAGTCATGGCATGTATCTTGAAATGTCTCACACAGACTTCTAAAAAAGCAATGATTGATAAAATCTTGGAAAAGATACCTACGCATAGAGTTATTCAACCAGTACAACAAGGAATTCCGGCTTTCTCTATTCATGTCACAAGCACCTTCAAATTATAAACATGTAACATTCAATACTGAGCAAATGAAATAGTTTATAAAAATATAGTAAATGTAAAAAAAAAAAAAACAGTACGTAAAATAAGTAGGATCAGAGCCATGGAGGCGTTGTGGTTAGAATGCAGTATTGCAGGTTAATTCTGTTGACCACTGGCTGCCTGCAGTTCGTCAGTTTGATTCTAACTGGCTCAAGTTTGACTCAGCCTTCCATCCTTCTGAGGTCGGTAAAATGAGGACCTAGATTGTTGGGGGAAATATGCTGACTCTGTAAACTGCTTAGAGAAGGCTGTAATGCACTATGAAGTGGTATATAACTCTAAGTGCTATTGCGATTGCTATTAAAAATAAATGACACTCATCCAGTATTGGGCTATGTCAACAGCATTTTCTCTCAGTGGAATGAGGACTTATCTGTACCTGTTGAAGGACATTGTATGCACCATAGTATATGTAAGATTAATTGTTGTTCTTCATAATCACGCAGAGTATCTTCTATTGGGAAGGCCGATTTTCTTATGTTGTCCTTTAATCTTCCTGTTCGGTGCACAATCTATTTAGCAATTTCCTAGTTTCCTAGTTCCTGCGCAGCTTGTGGCAGCTGGTTGTTAGGAGAGATAGAGGCTTTGAGGAAGCTGTTCCTCGATCTCAATCTTGACCTTGGAGGCTGGATGCTTTCAGCTTCGTGCCAGTGCAAGTAGTGTGTGATCGGAGCTGCCGTCTCTCTATAAATACTGGTGCTGGGGGCTGGTGTGCTGGGCTGGTTGGCTGCGCTGCTGCCTCTTGATTGGTTGATGGAGTTGATGTTGGTATAATGGGCTGTGTGATGGCCTTGTGAGTTTTGTTGTGGCGATATCCTGGATCTTGTGCTGTAATCTCCTGGGTCATTTGTTTTGTAGTGATCTTTTTTCCATTAGCCTCTTGTGTTTTAACGGCTTGTGTAATGGGTTGTGTGATGACCTTGTGAGATTTATTGCTGTGGTATCCTTGGTCTTGTGCTGTGATACCCTGGGTCATTTGCTGTGTTGTAACTTCTTGAGTTCTTGTGGTGTAATTTCCTGAGTTTTCTGATGTGATATCCTGAGTGGGTGGCCGTGATGTAGCATTCTGGGTTTTAGTCTGACCAGACGAACACTATACAGAAGCCTGATGATGGGAGATGAGATTCTGCCAAAACGTTGCTACAACTTTAAAAGCACAACTATATTATTATAGTTATTATATGTTATATGTTATATTATATGTTATTAACGTGGGAAAATACCCGAACAAAGCTGAATACCATACATATAAATACCCACAAAAACTTAAGAAAACAAATATGTATGTGTGTGTGTGTGTGTGTGTGTGTTGGCTCCGGGTAAATGGATGGCTATCATTTGTTAGGAAGCTAGGTTTCATCTGGGTGTCTGGTTGGGGTGTGTTTGAGCTGGAGGTATCAGGGGGGATCTGTTTGTGCCCAGGTGCTTGTCTGGCTAGTGGGGTGGAGATTTTTTTGTTTGTGAGTGCAGGCTTCCAAATGATTGACAGTCTGGTGGAATCATTTCTTCTATTCATGCTTTCTGGTCTTTTTTCAATCTCTATGGCTTCTCTGATGATTCTGTGGCTGGGGTTTTCTATAGTGGCTAGGGTTTTGGTGCCATTGAAGTTGATGATATGACCTGTGGCTTCCATGTGTTGGACAAGTGAACCAAGCTGCACTAAAGGCCTCCAATAAAGAAACACAATGTTACCAGCCAATCAAGATACAAAAAGAGCCACAAAACAGACAGAAGATATTAGAAACACCAATCAAGCAGAACACAGCAAACTCCAAGACCAATAAACACAGACCAAGACTCCCAACCAATCAGGATGAAGAAAAAAACATTCTGGCACAGCAATAGGCTGCCCCAAATTTAAATCTGAAACCACTGTAAAAGTCTGACTCATCATCAGGCTTCTGTATTGTGTTCACAGACGAACACACAGCCTGATGATGGCAGAGAATATTCTGCTGAAACATTGCTACAACTTTAAAAGCACAACTATAATGACGTGGGAAAATACCCAAACAAAGCTGAATACCATACATACATACATACATACATACATACATACATACATACACACTTAAAAGAAAAAAATGTAAAATTTAGCTGTGCAGTATTTTCACAGTTTTATATGTGCAAATATTTATTTTTTTCTTATGGGAGCTATGGGAAAAGACTTGGCAGAATGTTTATATATAGTAAATAAAATTATAGTTATATATAGTTATAGTTATATATAGTTACTATATAGTTTTATACATACACACACACACACACATGCATGCATATACAGATATATATACACACACACACATATATAAACATACACACATATTCCATACATAAGTACATATATACATACATACATATATACATGCATACATACATACATACATACATACATACATACATACATACATACATTCATTCATTTATGGGCAAGGTTGGCGTATCTGCAATGTTCAGCAATCAATTTAACATGTGGTTAAAGAAATTCCAGTGATGGGATTCATCTGGTTCGCACCAGTCCTGACGAACTGGTTGTTAAGTTACCCACCCCTGCTATCAAAGTGGATCCTGAGCATTGTGCTGCAATGGAGAAACAGGCAATGGAGGGCTGGCACTAGGGAAGGAGAAAGTCACTTTTCCTCTTTCTTCTCCCTGCTCCTCCATCTTCCCACATGCTGGCCACTCTATTGCCCATTTCTCCATTGCAGCGCAGCACCCAGGATCCATTTTCATAAAGTGTGTGTGTGGGGGGGGGTGTAATTTAATAACTGGTCCACCCAGGGTCAGGTTAGCTGTCGCGGGAGGCTCATCCCATCTGTGCGGACCCTGGAGGAGGAGGATAGGTCATGCCTCCCACGGCAGCAAACCTGACCCTGGACGAACCAATTGTTAAATTATTTGAATCCCACCACTGGGTAGTTCCCATATATAAGACTCCTTGACTTATCACCACAATTGAGCCCAAAATTTCCATTCCTAAGCAAGACTGTTGTTAAATGAGTTCTATCCCATTTTGCAACCATTTTTTGCAACAGTTGTTAAATGAAACACTGCAGTTGTTAAATTAGTAGCACGCTTTGTTAAGTGAATATGGCTTCCCCACTGACTTTGCTTGGCAGAAGTTTGCAAAAGATGATCACATTATCCCAGGACACTACAACCATCATAAACACATCACCGTTGCCAAACATCCAAATGATCCAAATGTGATCATGGATAGGGATGCTACAATGGTTGTAATGTGAAAAATGGTCATAAATCATTTTTAAAATACCATTGTATAACTTCAAATAGTCACTAAACAAATGGTTCTAAGGTGAGAACTACCTACAAAGCTTTGCTGGATGAGGAACTCTGGGAGTTGAAGTCCACAAGTCTTAATGTTGCCAAGGTTGGAGACCTCTGCTCTAAATGGTTTCTCACAATCACAGAAAGTAAAAATTTTAAATATTTTTTAGAGAACTTTCCATTACGGTTATTAAACATTGTTCAAAGCCTGCATTCAGGCTACATATTAGGGTATTTAAACCTCATTAACTAAACTACAGAGCCTAAGAATATTTTTCCTTAAAGTAGAAAATTCATGCAATCACATGAAATATTTCCCTGTTAGAATATTTATCTTCAGAAACAAATCTGGCTACGTATAATCTAAGATTTCAGAGGTTCTAGATGGATTTCTTCCTCAACAGTATTTTTTTTTCCTTCTTCATGAGCCAAGACCAGATCAGATTGTCACAAAGGAAAGAACAATGAATCAATAACCAAATCAGAGATAATGTACCTTAAAAAAAAAAAAACAGCTGGATTGGGGAATACAAAACTTGAGAAAATGCCTTGGGAAGTATTATTGGGCTAAAACATATTGCTTGTTTATATCACTGCAGGTAACTTTCACTTGTCATTGTTCTAGTTTTCCCACAAGTGACTGTAGGCAGTTAACTATTACCTCTTCATGCAGACATTTCTTTTAAGCAGACAGCTTTTCTAGAAATTTGTGAAGGCTGCCTTTCACAAATAACCAGTTGAAAGCAACTGGCAATGACACCATCAGGTCTACAACTTCTGAATGATTCTAGAGATCTTGCAAACATTAAAGCAAATGATATAAGAAGGGAAAATGGGTAAAATACACCAACTGGTACAGTTGCAAGGAATAAAACGTTTTTAAAAAAGGGTTGGGAATATTAAGGATGAAAATTATTTGTAGATGTGTTGCACAAAAGTAGCCATGTAGAATAGTAAGTCCTGAGCCATAATATTAGTCGCTTCATTGTACAAAGAACATACATCTTGCATCTTTGTTAAGATTAACTTGGGCTGTTGTCAAGGGAAAGCTTTACTGACTTGTTTATGACAGTCTTTAATCATCTGACATAGAGAAAAGCTTAATTTTTATTTCCTCTTTCATCTGAGATAGTACCAACTAATTTGTTGCCAACAGCGTAATTCCCACAGAGACTAGCTACTTATACTTAGATGGAACTATCATGCAAATTATCACAGGCTTCATATTGTGCACAAAACCACCTGAAATTTCTATTTCCACCACAGGATGCACATACTTGTCAACAATGAGAGCTAGTTAGTCACTCAACACACCTTACAATTATATGTCTATTTCCTCATTGTATTCCATGGTATTTCCTCTCTGATAAACATGTAGAGCATCACAAGCGTAGCACCATAAATTAGCTTCCCAAAGACTTAGCGGCTGTTATCACACAGTGCACTTAACCAAGACTGAGTTTCTATAAGAAATTTCTGATAGATACAATACATAAGGGGTGTCAAACCCAAGCCCACGTGGTGTACTTAAATCTGGCCTGCAGAGCCAGCCTGGAAACAGCAAAGACCCGGCCTGTAGTGTCTCTGCTAGCAAAAATGGGAGGTGGGCGGGCAACGTGCAGCCTCCCCGTGCCCCATTTTCAGGCTGGATGGTCTCCTGCAGCATCCTGCTGCCAAAATGACACCCTGTTTTCAACCTGGATGGCCTCCCACGGCACTTTGGCAGCCAAAATAGGGTGCGAGGGGCAGTGCACAAAGCCCCCTGCATCCTGTTTTTGGTCTTGATAGCCTTCTGCAGCCAGCCAAAACATTCCATCTCTCCCCCCCTTCCCACCTGGGCTGACCTGCAGAGAAGAACTACAGTGCTGATCTGTCTCTTGAAGAAATCCAATTTGACACCCCAGCACTATACACTTTGCAAAGCAATTTTCCCTCTTCTATTTAGTCAAAATTTAAAATATCCCAGTCACGATTCCAAGTAATAAAATACGTGTTCAAATATAGAAAGTTCTTCAGACAGTTGTGCAGTTCTTAAGAAATGAATGTTCTTTCACCTTTGTACAAATTCTCAACTTAAAACTATAATTGAGTCTGGAATTACAGCTGTAAATTGTGTTGGTTGTTAAACAGATTGTCATGCAACAGCACCTGATTTTATGACCTTTTTTTTGCAGTAGTTGTTAAGCAAACAGGGTAGCTTTTACAGTGAGCACATTAGTCATTAAGCAAAAGTTGTTAATTGAATCCAAGGTCACCAAAGGATTTTTTTTTTTGCCAGAAAGTGGAAGTAAATATCAGTTTCCAGCACAAAAAACCCCCCATCATTAAATTGGGGTTATGTCATTGCATGATTCTGCAAACCGGTATAAATCCCCAAAATTCAATAATGTGACTTGAGGTAGGTATTGGAACTTTGAATCCCAATTGTAAGTATGTTTTTTGGAGTCCATCATAAATGTGTAGGGTCCCTAAGAAAGCACTCTTAAATCAAAGATTACCGATACTTATATTTTATAATCTGGAAATGCTGTGTTAGATGTAAATAGACTGCATGTAAAAATGTACTTTGGAACAGCAGTCCCCAATTTTTCCAGCTTGGTGGCCTGGGTCAGGGTGAGGAGGTGTGTTTGGCAGGTGCACACATGCGTGCATAGATCCATTTATGCAAGTGGCACAAAAACACCCTTCATTCATGCAAATGGAACTTGTGTGAGGAGAGGGTGCTTACACTCACGTGCAAAGCTCCATTTGTGCAAGCACACACTTGTGCTTGAGCATGAAGCTTCACTTGCACAAGCAAAGAGTTGCATGAAGCTCGATTTGCACGAATGGAGATTCATGTATGAATTAAAGAACCCTCTACTTGTGTAAATTAAGCTTCGCATGCATGTTGTTATCCATTTTTTTTTCCATTTTACACAACCCTTTTTGAATAGGTTGTTGGCCCCATAGTGGACCATGGCCCAGGGGTTGGGGACCCCTGCTCTAGAATGGCTTTTCCAGGAGTCCCCATTTCTATCTGAGTGCGCATTCTAGTATAAAAAGTGTGCAAAACATCCCAAGAGGGAAGTGTATTGACACCTGTGCAATGCACAAGCAGGCATACAAGAGTAAACCCCCTTGAACCACATGCTATTCAAAAATTTAACCTAAATTGGTGAACTTGTCAAGGCACTCAGCTTTTATAATGACACATTCCAACACCATCTCATAGAGATTATTTGGAATGTTCACCTCTAGTTCCTGCAAACTTTCTTTCTTTGAAGTTTAATCTCTGTGTGACACTGCCCATCTGTCTACATTTCTTGTTATCTTTGGCCCGTCTTTCGGCTAGACAAAAATAGCCTGATAATCTGAGTTAGAGGGTAGCAGAGGATAGGGAAGTAATGTGGAATCAGGAAAAATAACCTCTGAAATCCAGATTGATACTTCTTTTTCATCAACTTTTGCTTCTTTGTAATCTCTTTAGATTAATTCATCTGAAGCATTATGGAAGTTGTAGTTCCACTGATCTGCCAGTTGTCCAGTTGATGAAATCTTCTTTAAGCAAATTGAGACTTTTCTCATAACTTCAGCATTTATTTAAGAAGGGTAGCAAGCAGCGTAGTCATTGTCTCATAGTCAATTCTTTAAAAACTGCAATATTCATGCTGTGATATGTATTGATTGTATTAGAAAATGGGACAGAATCTATTAGAATCTGTTGGTGTGCTTTTGTGTCTCTGTGTGTAATAAAATCATGACCAAAAAATCTGAAACCAATCTCTTTTTCGTAATAACAATGTATCAAAGAGTTGATGAGTTTAAACTGTGGATGAACCAAAAGCACAACTGTGGATTTGTGAATTCAGAAAAGTTCAGTGAGATTTATTTTCAGATATTTATTTATTTGTTTGTTTGTTCATTAAATTTCTATGTCACCCATCTCCTTTACATGTTGATTCTGGGTGACTTTACAAATGATAGAAACCAGTGAAAAATACTAAATATTTAATAGAAAAATATTAAAAGATTTAAATTGTCAAGTGCCAGGAAAATCAGGACATCCAGACAATTCAAACGGGTATAAATATTGAGCTCTCAACAAGAATCTGAACTATTAAAAGTCAAGGGAAATTAGTGGGAGATAAGAGTAGAAGGAATTCAAGGTGGATTGGTCTTAGATCTTTTGTGGGTGCCAACGGATTCATGAGTGGTGACGCATTTGACCCCTTCCTTAGGCTCCACCTAGTCATCTCTACATAAATAGACATTAAAATATTATTAAAAACTGCTAAAAACTACACCTACAAAAGCTAAGAGTTGGACGGGTGGCAGATGAGGATGTCTTACTCCATCAGACACCTCCAGGGAGCACCCACCCCCTCAATAGTAAAGCCAGGTTTTGGTACTGTTCTGTCTTTTATAATTACTGGCTGAATATAAAGATATACAGACAACTCTACAAAGGCTTCCATACAAAGTTTCTTTATTGGGTCATCAGGCATCCTCAAATATAACTCACGGTTACATCAAGATCCATCTAATGTCCAATTCTTTGCATAGCTGGCTTCATAGTGTAAAAGAATAGTGATCTTTCATCCCATAATGAAGGAGCAAGGGGGTGAGGCACCAGCAAACTGCTGGGGTCCAGGCAAGAGTGAAGGAACCTCCCCCAACCCAACCAAGGGTCAATTCAATGACCAATCAGGATTACAGATGTGACCACATGACATGAACTACATTTCCCAGGATGCATTAACTACATTTATCATGAGGCATTTCCTTAAGGGGACATCTCCCAATTCTAACTTAACTAACTCATTTCCCATTACCTATATACTGTCTGGACAGCACAGGTACCCTTCCAGAAGGCCAAAAGATAAGCAGATACAGCCTCTGGGTAGTTCCCTCCAAATTTTTTGGAACGTCATTTTCTAGGATATTCAACCAGTATAGTTGAAATCTCTAAAAGGAATAGACCAGAATGGGATGGGCTGCTTTTGTTGAAAGCAGAGGACTTCAGATGCGGGCTCAGACAAACACCTCTTCATGGGGAAGAGTATGACATCATGTGGTAGGGTTTAATAGAATGATGCTCCTTCCATTAAGCACCAATCTATGGCAGCTCTCTTTATACAGAAAGATGCTCTCACTTGATGTAGGCAGAGAGAAATATTTGTAAACAGCAATAGATCATTTTCTAGTTGAACTACAGACAACTACAATGATCTAATACATATCAATGTTACAGAAGATAATGTTGAAAAAGCACTATGCAATCTAATACCATCTCTACCTATTGGACCAGATGGAATATGTGCCTACTTCTTAAAAAACCTATCCACTGCCATAGCCGAACCTCTAAGCATAATCTTTGAAAAATCTTTCAGGACCAGGTCCTTGCCAAAACTATGGTCACAAGCCACAGTCACCCCCATCTTCAAAAAGGGAGACCCCAGCCTAGTTGAAAATTACAGACCAATCTCTTTATGCTGCATCACCTGTAAAGTCATGGAATCAATTATTAACCAATCCATTATCCTCCACTTAGAGACAAACAACCTATTCTCTAATAAACAATTTGGTTTCAGAAAAAAACTATCCTGTAATCTGCAACTCTTACACTGCAAAAACATATGGACTACACAACTCGATCAGGGCAAACCTATAGATGCAATCTACATAGACTTCTGTAAAGCCTTTGATTCAGTGTACACGACAAAATGCTCCTAAAACTAAAATCTTATAGTATCTCTGGACACCTGCATAATTGGATAGAAGCATTCCTGTCAAACAGACAACAAATGGTCAAAATTGGGAGCGTCCTATCAAATTCTGTACCTGTCAATAGTGTTGTCCCCCAAGGCAGTGTTCTAAGACCAACTCTCTTCATACTCTACATAAATGACCTCTATGATCATATTAAGAGCAACTGCGTTCTCTTTGCTGATGATGTAAAGCTATTCAACTCCACAGACAATACTGCTACCCTTCAAAAAGACCTCGACTATGTATCAGAATGGTCAAACAAATGGCAACTTCAAATCTCAACAAACAAATGCTCTGTCTTACATATTGGCAAAAAAAAACCCACAGAAAATAAAATACAACCTAAATAGTCAAGACCTCGTTTGTTGATGATCCAAACTCTGTCAAGGACCTTGGAGTACTCATCTCTAATGATCTAAGGGCTAGAGCCCACTGTAACTACATAGCCAAAAAGGCATTAAGAGTTGTTAATCTAATCCTACGTAGCTTTTTATCTGGTAATATCACACTACTAACTAGAGCATACAAAATATTTGCTAGAGCAATACTTGAATACAGCTCATCAATCTGGAACCCACATTACCTATCTCATATTAACACAGTTGAGAAAGTCCAGAATATTTTACAAGAAGAGTTCTCCACTCCTCTACTTGTTGCAGAATATCTTATGCCACCAGACTTGAAATTCTAGACCTAGAAAATCTAGAACTATCCCGTCTTTGGTCCGATCTAAGTATAGTATATAAAATTATACATTGCAATGTCCTACTTCAATGAATACTTCAGCTTCAACCATAACAATACAAGAGCACACAATAGATACAAACTCAAGGTAAACTGCATCAAACTTGATTGCAGGAAATACGACTTTAGCAACAGAGTGGTCAATGTCTGGAATGCTCTACCTGACTCTGTGGTTTCTTCCCCAAACCCCAAAAACTTTAACCTTAGACTGTCTACTATTGACCTCACCCCTTTCCTAAGAGGTTTGTAGGGGGCATGCATAAGCGCACCAACGTGCCTACCATCCCTGTCCTATTGGGTTTATTTTTCTTATATGTATCCATTTCATGTATTCATAACTATGTTCATACTTATACCTGTTATCTTATAATCTCTTGACAAAATAAATAAATAAATAAAAACACTCTAATTTTAACTTGGCTGTTTCAAAGAAGCCAGGCAGAAGTTCCTACAGATGGTGATTGTTTGAAAGTGGGATGTAGTTGTTTAGCCAAAATCTGTGTTTCAATACACCCCTGCAGACTGGAAATTTACCACCAGTGCTTCAACTGGCAACTGCTAAGGGCTATTTTTTTTCCTAATAGAGGCAAATCTTAAATTAATAATTTACTGTGACATGATAGGCAGTTAGCTTGTAAACTATTTCAACTTGCTAGGTTGCTATAATAACAAACGAAAAAGCAAATATCCCATTTAGGAAGACATTTCATTAAATTATGTTGGACTTGTTCCCTTTAGAGTCAGAGAAAATGAGAGAAAACTTGGCAAAGGATACTGCAAATTTTAAAATGTAATCAGTGACTTGAATTTTTTTAAAGAATGCAAAACCATTTTCACACAAGAGTTTTATATTTTATGAGAAAGTTACATTTCAGTAATGAGGGAAGGATTCTAGAATTTATATAATTCTGTATCTAAAAAAAATAATCTTTGTGCATTTATACATTAGATAAAAACTGGAAAGAAGAGAATGAAAAAGCAAAAGGAGTAGAAAAATGAATAAAAACTTTAAAAGCAATTTAGTTTTGAACCTGTTGTATCTTATTTTAATACTTATTGCTGATGCTTTTATGTTGTTTCTGATTATCTCACAGTATAAATACCGTGTTTCTCATATAATAAGGCTGGGTCTTATTTTTTTTTTGAGCCCTGAAAAAATGGCTAGGCCGTCTTTTCGGGGGTGACTTAATTCCCCCCTTGCATCTTCGGGCAGGCGGCGACGGCTTGGATGTTGACCTCGGCGTTGGTGGGGCACTTCGTATCGGGGTCAACGCAGGCAGCACCATATCCGGGTGTGCAACAAAAGTACTTCCTAACGGCAAGCCCCCCACCATTCCCCCACATTTCACATGTTTTAATATAGGCCTTAATTTGGGGGGGAGGGGCTTAATTTCATTTCATGCCTATAAAACATGCTGGGACTTCCTATTGGGGGAGGCCATATTGTTGGAGAAACAGGGTATATATTGCAGTGTAAATGTAAACATATACTAACAAATATATTTCCATGGTTAGAATGCTGTTATCAATTCTTCTGGATAGCAAGTAGTCCTATACCGATTGTAGAAGATGACCAAGCTAAGCTGGAGGGAGGGGTCAAGCTTTGCATTCAGTCTTCAATCCTTTCACATCCACAAGAGATCTAAGTCCATCCCTCCTTGAATTCCATTGACCCTTATCTACAGCCAATTTGCCTTGGCCATTAATAGTTCAGACTCTTGCAGAGAGATAGGATGGAATAAACTTGTACTCTGTTGAACAACTCTGGTTCCTGATTTCTTTTGCCTGACATTTGTATGGGCCAAGGAATGGATAACATTAAGAAAGACCAGATTGTTGACATTAGAAGGTCATGATTTGCTGTTGGGTTGGCATGCCTTTTTATGGTATAAGGGAACTAAAACACAGGGTTATTTTAGAAGACATTATATACGGGAGTCTTTGTGGCTAAATTGGGAGAAGATCAAAAGACAATGTTATTTGAAAATTCCAGTTTGGTTATCAACCATTGAAGCATTTTCCTATCCTATAATTTATAAGAAGGAACAAACAGTTAGATATGGGGAAATATTGGATGAAAAGGGTGAACTTAAATCGATGCAAATTCTTGTAGACATTTCATTACCCCAGGTAACACGTTTAATGCTAAAAAAGAGTGGGATTTGTTTTCTATGTATATACGGTAGCTTGCCCTATCAGCAACAGTGAGGTGGTATTTTTTTCTCTTTAGGCTGCTGTTTACTGTTCAATTGTTTGTCTAGGTTAATGCTGTAGCTCCTTGGTTAGGGTATTAAGATATTCCTTGATTAGAGAATCTCCCAGGAGCTTTTGATACTGTTGTTCATAGTATCCTTCTGGACTGCAATAGAGAAGTACAATTGAATAGATAAAAGTAAAGGTTCCACACATACATATGTGCTAGTCATTTCTGGCTCTAGGGGGCAGTGCCCATCTCCGTTACAAAGCTGAAGAGCCAGTGCTGTCTGAAGACGTCTCTGTGGTCATGTGGCCAGCATGACTAAATGTCAAAGGCGCACAGAACGCTGTTATCTTTCCACCAAAATGGCCCCTATTTTTCTACTTGAATTTTTAATACCCTAATTAATACCCTAATCAAGGACCTACAAGGAGTACCACTTTGGTGGGAAGAGAAGTGTTGTATATTTGAATATTTGAATGTTCCGTTCTGATTGGTCTGGCTGGACGGCGGGAAACTTGAATAGTCGTCATTGGGCGAGAGCCACGAGCAGCCGCTATAAAAGAGGCTGCCGCGGCTCCGTTGTTGTTCAGTTCCAGAGAGAAAATTAAAAGCAACTAAACATTAACTGGTCTCGAGTCGTCTTTCCCACAACATAACAAGAAGAGTGTTCCAGGTATCTCAATATATGGTCCTGCTGGCCACATGATAATGGAAGTGGACAATGTGGCTTTCTTGGCTAAGAAATGAAGATGAGCATCACTCCCTATAGTCAGACATGACTAGACAAGAGAAACCTTTACTTTTACCTTTTTAAATATTAAGCAACAGTGGAGAGATTATGCAGTCCCGAGGAACCCAGCAAAGCAAGATTACACCTCAATCCATTTCCAACATTGGAATCATCTCAGAAGGAAGTCAGTATTTGTAGCTACATATGTAAGTAAATTCAGCATTGCATTTTTAAAAAATCTTGGTCCATAGCCTATCTTGGTGTTGAAACATAGCCAGTGTTGAGTTATTCAAAAATGGTTTGCATTAGATGCAGAACCAGTCTTCTTGGGTATTTCAGCTTGCTAAGAAAGCAACTTCCTGTCCTTATTGAAAGAAATGCAGATATTTCTAAAGAGAGAAATAAGGTTGGATGAAGCTTCTAACAGGGACAGGATGTTTATGTTCGACAGAGCCCACTGTCCAATCTCATGAACAGCATGGAAACAATGCACTATGCAAAATATGTTATGCACATTTACATAAACTAAGCACCCCACATAGTTACGGGAGGGGGAGTCTTTGTTTTATGTTTTGTTTTGGTCCAGAACAAGTGAACTTTTATTATAGCTTTGACTCTGTGCCATTTCAATGCAAGTATCCTGAAAGCATTCATTTTTTTTAGAAGTGAGGCCTATTACCTAAGCATTCGTCTTCCTTCCTATTCTTCCTCGGTGCCAATTTTTTTCTGCAAAAATCATTGATTTATTCCCTTTTGTTACTAACTTATTAAGTCCTTACCAAAAAAAACACCCCTCCAAAACTCATATATTTCTGTGATTCTTCGCTTCTCCTTTTCTGTGTTCCATTTTGCATAACTTGTAAATATCTAGAGGTAGGCACCTATCTGGTTTTTATTATTGCTCTTGTTAAGTACCATGCCAATTCAAGTTGCAAAATACTAACAGCAAGATATTAACTACACATCTTTTTGCTGCAGTGGTTTAGTTGTGCAGTTGGACTTAACCTCAGCTCTCTTGGGGGGAAACCTTTCTGGTAGCGTTTGGTGTCATCAGATGTGATTATGACACTCAGTTTAGATGGCTGAAAAAGAGAACTAAACAAACCTGTAAAGCTGGGGTGTCAAACTCAATTTCATTGAGGGCCACATCAGGGTTGTATTTGATCTTGGGGGCAGCGGGGAGCATAGCCAGGGCGGATATGGCCAGGTTGACGTCACTCGTGTCAGGGGCACCTGTGGTGGCCCAAGTGCTCTGCCAGGGAAAATGGAGCTCAGGAGGGCCATCACACATATTTCCTGAGCTCCATTTTCGTTGGCAGAGGATTGCAGGAGACTGTCATCATCACATCTGTTGCCGCTGCTGTGGCAGCTGAAAATGGAGTTCAGTTGGGTCACACTTGCCACTCCCAAGCTCCATTTTTGCTGGCAGAGGCCCCACAGGCCAATCCTTTGCTGTTTTCAGGGCGGCCTCACGGGCCAGATCTAAGCACCCCATGGATCGGATCTGGCCCATGGGCCTTGGGTTTGAAACCTCTGCTGTAAAGGATCAGATTGTAGTAGAGATATAATTCTCCTGAAACAGAAGCAGTTTGCCTTCAGTGCCAGCTGTAAGGTAACGATAGTAGAATGGGCCTGTCATTCTTATGTCGCTTTCCAAAACCTGACTAGATGGGATGAAGATAATTGGGCTGGATTGCCCCTTTGCCTGATCCAGCAGGGCCATTCTTAAGTGCTTAATTATATGCAAACACAATTAATATATAGGTAAACCTCAATTTAAAACCATTAATTTAGCGACTGTTCAAAATTACAACAGCACTGAGAAAAGTGATGTATCCTCACATTCAACCATTGCAGCGTCTCCACAGTCATGTGATCAAAATCCAGGAGGTTGCAACTGGCATATATTATAATTCATATTATAATTATAACAATTGCAGCACCCAAAAATCATGTGGTTTCCATTTGTGATCTTCC
This sequence comes from Notechis scutatus, assembly GCF_049901735.1. Classification (NCBI taxonomy): domain Eukaryota; kingdom Metazoa; phylum Chordata; class Lepidosauria; order Squamata; family Elapidae; genus Notechis; species Notechis scutatus. The sequence goes on along the minus strand of NC_142025.1, from coordinate 16,481,094 downwards.
CTACTGGCTTCCAACAAAAAGTAAATGGGGAAATCCATATTTACTTTATTTTTGCTTATTAAATTTGAAAACTGTCCCTCTTCCACATAGAGGATCTGAGGATGGTATAAGTGTAAAATATTAAAACATAAAAACTGTATATAAAATCTAGAATTGCTTAATGACCATGGGATTCACTTAACAATTGCAGTGGCTCACTTAATAACCATGGCAAAAGAAGTAATAAAATTGGGTGTGACTCACTTAATAACCACCATGCTTAGAGACAGAAATTCTGGTCCCAATTGTGATTGTAAGTTGAGGACCACCTATAATTTACTGTCTGATAATTTAAAGAAAAAGAAAAATGCATATTCTAGACATTAAATTGTCCAAATGCTGTTTTAGTTGGATATATTTAAGATAAGATGACCTTTACTTACCATTTTGTCAATGGTACACATTAAAAATGAAATGATGTTGCCTGTTATCAAAAGATATATCCATACCCAAACACACACGTATATTTTATTTGTTTTATTATAAAACATTTATTTGTTTTATTCAATATTTATTTATTTATTTGATTTGTCAATTGCTTACAAGATAATAGGTATAAGTATATACATAGTTATGAATACATGAAATGGGTACATAGAAGAAAAATAAAAGAAACAATAGGACAGGGATGGTAGGCACATTGGTGCGCTTATGCACACCCCCTACAGACCTCTTAAGAAAGGGTGAGCTCAATAGTAGACAGTTTAAGGTTAAAGTTTTTGGGGTTTGGGGAAGAAACTATAGAGTCAGGTAGAGCAGGGGTCCCCAACCGCCGGTCCGCAGACCGCTACCGGTCCGCGGAACAAGCCTTACCGGGCCGCTGGTTGCTGGGCGCCGCCATCTTTTTTTGGTAAAAAAAGCAATTTTTCGTCAAAAAGATGGCGGCGCCAGCGCTTGGTGAGCTTTTCCGGGTAGAAAGCCATTTCTACCCGAAAAAGCTCACCAGAAGCGCTGGCACCGCTATTTGATTTGAAAAATCACTTCCGTGACGTCACCGGAAGTGATTTTTCGTCAAAAAGATGGCGGCGCCCAGCTGACGCCGGAACCGGGCCGCGGCGTCGAAAAGGTTGGGGATCCCTGAGGTAGAGTATTCCAGACATTGACCACTCTGTTGCTGTAGTCGTATTTCCTGCAATCAAGTTTGGTGCGGTTAACCTTGAGTTTGTATCTATTGTGTGCTCTTGTATTGTTATGGTTGAAGCTGAAGTATTCATTGACAGGTAGGACGTTGCAATGTATGATTTTATATACCATACTTAGATCAGACCGAAGACAGCGTAATTCAAGGTTTTCTAGGTCTAGAATTTCAAGTCTGGTGGCATAAGGTATTCTACAATGAGTAGAGGAGTGGAGAACTCTTCTTGTGAAATATTCCTGGACTTTCTCAACTGTGCTAATATCAGATACGTAATGTGGGTTCCAGACTGATGAGCTGTATTCGAGTATTGGTCTAGCAAATGTTTTGTATGCTCTAGTTAGTAGTGTGATATTACCAGAGAAAAAGCTACGTAGGATTAGGTTAACAACTCTTAATGCCTTTTTGGCTATGCAGTTACAGTGGGCTCTAGCACTTAGATCATTAGAGATGAGTATTCCAAGGTCCTTTACAGAGCTTGGATCATCAACAAGATCTTGACTATTCAGCTTGTATTTTATTTTCAGATTTTTTTTGCCAATATGTAAGACAGAGCATTTATTTGTTGAGATTTGAAGTTACCATTTGTTTGACCATTCTGATACATAGTCAAGATCTTTTTGAAGGGTAGCAGTATTGTCTGTGGTATTGAACAGCTTTACATCATCAGCAAAAAGAACGCAATTGCTCTTAATATGATCACAGAGGTCATTTATGTAGAGTATGAAGAGAGTTGGTTCTAGAACACTGCCTTGGGGGATACCACTATTGACAGGTGCAGAATATGATAGGACACTCCCAATTTTGACCATTTGTTGACAGGAATGCTTCTATCCAGTTATGCAGTTGTCCAGAGATACCATAAGATTTTAGTTTTAGGAGTAGTTTGTCGTGTACCACTGAATCAAAGGCTTTACAGAAGTCTATGTAGATTGTGTCTATTGCTTTGTCCTGATCGAGTTGTGTAGTTCATATGTTTTTGCAGTGTAAGAGTTGCAGATTACAGGATAGTTTTTTCCTGAAACCAAATTGTTTATTGTAGAGTAGTTGGTTGTCTCTAAGTGGAGGATAATGGATTGGTTAATAATTGATTCCATGACTTTTCAGGTGACGCAGCATAAGGAGATTGGTCTGTAATTTTCAACTAGGCTGGGGTCTCCCTTTTTGAAGATGGGGATGACCGTGGCTTGTGACCATAGTTTTGGCAAGAAGCTGGTCCTGAAAGATTTTTCAAAGATTATGCTTAGAGGTTCAGCTATGGCAGTGGATAGCTTTTTTAAGAAATGGGCACATATTGCATCCGGTCCAACAGATAGAGATGGTTTTAGATTGCGTAGTGCTTTTTCAGCGTTGTCTTCTGTAAAATCAATATGTATTAGATCATTGTAGTTGCCTGTGGTTTGGCTAGGAAATATGGCCACTCAACTCACAATACAATGAAAAGAACTTTTTAAAATAAATAAGAACAAGATTGTATAGAACAAAACAACAAACTAGAAAATAAACGAATAAAATGGGAAATACAACCAACAACACCAACCTACCAGCATCGGTCAGGTAACAAGCTCCAGACAACCTAGCCTAACATCTGAAGGACAGGTTTTTAAGACCTTTCAAAGAGCTACCTGGATCTCAGAAGTGACTTCATTGCAGAGGGTAGGTGTCACAACAGAAAAGGTGATGATATTAGCACTTAGCAATAGCACTTAAGACTTATATACTGTTTCATAGTGCTTTACAGCCCTCTCTAAGCAGTTTACAAAGTTAGCATATTGACCCGAACAATCTGGGTCCTAATTTTACCGACCTCGGAAAGATGGAAAGCTGAGTCAGCCTTGAGCCAGTCAGAATTGAACTGCTGAGAGTCAGCAGAATTAGTCTACAATACTGTGTTCTAACCACTGCACCACCATGCCTCTTTTCATGATAATGACCATGATGGCTAATTAACTCATCTGAATCACTAGTTACACACAGTGTAATACTGATATCTCTGATCTCCCGGCTCCTTATAGATCGGCGGTGCATTTTTCAGTGGGAGGAAGGAGCAGGTAAACACCACAAAGACTTACTGTGGACCCGAGTCAGAAACAACTTAAAAAGTGAAGACTCCAGAGCAGAAGGGATGAGTGAGGAGATTAAGCGGCAGTGGCTTAATTTATGTTTTTACCCTCTAACTCTGGAAGTTAAATGGCAGCTTGAGAAAAGAGTGATTAAAGAAGGAAAAAAAGGAGGACTAGATGAGAAGAGGAGGTGTGAAGAAGGTTTTTATTCAGGAAAACTGCCTTTTGAAACTGAGATTGGTTGTGAATTCCAATGATGGAAGAACTGGAATGATGTCTACAGTCTCCATTTAAATCAAATCACCAAAAATAATTCTAAACGGCCACCAATTGGGGAGAACAAAGGAGACTCACAGAGAATTGATAGTCTCATGTAAATCACCCAGCTCCATTTAAATCACCCAGCTGATTAGTCAGCCTGAATTTAAATTCCCACTCAGCTGATTGGACAACCTCCACTAAATCCCCACCCAAATCTCATCCTTTCCAAACTCCAAAGTAGATGATTTGTGAGCTCATTCAAATCTTCTCCATTCAAATCTATCATACAGCAACACTTCCTCTTTAAAACAAACAAAAAAAAAAAAAAGTGGCTTTAAGGAAAAACAAAG